>NC_142493.1:17769510-17954510 GCF_965113065.1 Corylus avellana
TGTCTGCAGTAACAGGCTTTGTCAACATGTCCGCTGCATTCTCAGAAGTGTGAATCTTCTCAAGTAACAATTCACATGTAGCAACCAATCCCTAATCTTGTGAAACCTTACATCAATGTGTTAGTTCTAGCATGATACACTTGGTTCTTTGCCAAGTAAATGGCACTCTGACTGTCACAATACAACGGAACTTCGCCTTGCTGAATACCCAGCTCCCTGACTAATCCTGTAAGCTACAAAGCTTCCTTTGCAGCCTCAGCCGCCACCATGTACTCCGCCTCAGTCGTGGACATCGCAACCATAGATTGGATCATAGACCTCCAACATATGGGTCCTCTTGCAAGAGTGAACACATAACCTATGGTCGACCTCCTATCATCCAAATCCCCTTGGCATATGGGACCTTAGCAACCAACATATGGGTCCTCTTGGCATCCCTGTCTCTGCGAATCTCCATCCCTGTCTCTGCGAATCTCCATCCCAATAATCTTATTGGCTGCGCCCAAATCCTTCATGTCAAATTCTCTACTCAACAAAACTTTCAGTTTGTTAACCTCCATTATACTCTTAGCTCCAATAAGCATATCATCCACGTACAGTAATAGAAAAATAAATGAGTTATCATCAAGGCTCCTCACATATACACAATAGTCATACTCACATCTTCTGTAGCCAATTTTGATCATATAGGAGTCAAACCGCTTATACCACTGCCTTGGAGACTGCTTTAGCCCATAAAGTGACTTCTTCAATTTACAGACCAAGTGCTCCTGTCCAGGTTGACTGAACTCTTCTGGCTGCTCCATGTAAATATGCTCCTCCAAATCACCATGGAAAAAAGCTGTCTTCACATCCATTTGCTCCAATGCCATGTCATAATGAGCTACCAATGCCACTACCGCTCTGATGGAAGTATGTCTAACCACTGGAAAAAATATTTCCTCATTATCAATCCCTTTCTGCTGTGAATAACACTTTGCTACTAGGCGAGCCTTGACTTTTCTCCCCATTTTTCTGATACTGCTTCCTTTTTCTTGAACACCCATTTGCACCCTATTGCCCTCTTCCTCTCTGAAAGCTCCACCAAATCCACGTCTGGTTTTTATGCAGAGACTCCATCTCTTCCGCCATAGCACCCACCCATCTGCTCTTCTTTTGGGTATTGATAGCCTCTTGAAAAGTAGTAGGATCTTCGCTGCTGATGACAAGAGCATAAGAAACCATGTCTTCAAAACCATACCTGGTTGGTGGCCTGATAGTGCGTTTAGGCCTGTCTATGGCTATAGTGTGATGCTTCTTAACTCTTAAAGTAGAGGTCTCTGTATCCTGAGAAGTGTTCTCCTACACATGAGTCTCTAACTCCACCTGCACCACCTACTTATCACTGCTACTGCTTTCTGGCACTTGCTTCTCTTTACCCTGAGTACTCTTCAACATGGAATTTTCATCAAATACCACGTCTCTACTGATCACCGCCTTGTTTGCCTTTGGATCCCAAAACTTGTAACCCTTAACCCCTTTCCCATATCCGAGAAAGACACATTGTCTAGACTTTGGATCAAGCTTCGATCGTTCTTCACTATGTATGTGCACATAGGCTGGACAACCAAATACTTTCAAACCAGAGTAATCTACCTCATTACCTGTCCACACCTCCTCTACAACTTTCCCATCTAGTACTACCCTCGGTGACCTATTGATCAAGTAGCTTGCCATACTTACTGCATCTGCCCAGAAAATCTTTGCAAGTCCAGCATTCAACCTGAGACATCGTGCTCTCTCTGCAATAGACATATTCATCCTTTCCGCCACACCATTTTGTTGTGGTGTCTTGCGTACTGGGAAATGTCTCTTTATACCATGTTGCTCACAGAAATCTCTAAACTTGTCGTTTGTATACTCAGTTCCATTATCTGTCTTGAGGCACTTAACCTACTTCCTAGTCTGGTTCTTCACTTTAGCTTTCCACAATTTGAACTTGGCAAACGTTTCTGATTTGTGCCGCATGAAGTACACCCAAACCTTTCTAGAAAAATCATCAATAAAGATAATGAAATGCATATGTCCTCCCCGTGACGCTGTCCTCACTGGCCCCCAAACATCAGTATGAACATAGTCAAGAATGCCCTCTGTCTCTGTCTTATGTGTGGCTGTCTTGAATTGTACTCGATTCTGCTTTCCCATAACACAGAATTTACAGAATTTAAGCTTGCACATTTTAACACCCTTCAACAAATTTCTCTTATGAAGCTCCAACATGCCCCGCTCACTCATATGACCCAAGCGCATATGCCACAAAACAGTACAATCAGACTCAGACTCCACAGAGGCGACTCCACCTACAACTGTACTTCCTAACAGTTTATAGATATTCTTTGAACTTTTCTGCCCCTTCATCACTACCATCGCACCCTTAGTCACCTTCATTACTCCACCTTCAGACTTATAACCATAACCGTTTGAGTCTAAGGTTCCTAATGAAATCAGATTCTTTTCCACTTCTAGTACATGTTTAGCATCACAAAACGTTCTAATCACACCATCAAACATCATAATCCTGATATTACCTATGCCAGTAATTTTACAATGTGCACCATTACCCATAGTAACTATACTAGAATTAACTGACCTATAGGTGTCAAACCAATCTCTGTTGGATGTCACGTGAAACGAACATGCCGAGTAAAGAATCCAAGAATCCCACAGGATGCTCTGAATTTGATGCAACAGAAAGCATATCACCATCTGCATCGTCTAAATTGTCTTCCACTACATTCATAGATTTTGAGGAACCTTCATTCTCGTCGTCCTTTTTCTTCTTCCAGTCTGGACAATCTTGCTTCATGTGCCCTTTCTTTCCGCACTTATAACATATGATGCCCTTCCTCCTCCTGGACTTTAACCGAGAATTCTTGCCATTCGAACCACCCTTATTAATGCTTCATCCACGCTTTTGGTAACCCTTAACAACTAGCCCTTCTCCTTGAGAACTTTCATAATTGATTTTCTTCCTCTGATGAAAAGCCAACAGGGCTCCTGTAACGTCCTCTAACTCCAAGGACTCTTTCCCCCATGTCAGAGTTGTAACCAAATTCCCATACGTAGGAGAAGTTGGGAGTGAATTCAATAGCATCAACGCCTTGTCTTCGTCTTCAAACTTTACATCAACCCTCTTCAGATCTCCGATTATCTGATTGAATGCGTTGATGTGTTGGCTCAGATCCGAGCCCTCCGCCATCTTCAAGCCATACAACCGCTGCTTTAGATAGAGCTTGTTCGTCAACGACTTTGACATATACCGACTTTCCAGTTTCAACCAAACTGCCATCGGAGATTCTTCGTCCATGACATGATACATCACGTCATCTCCTAGACAAAGCCGAATAGTAGCCATCGCTTTCGCCTCAAGTTCCTTCCAATCTATGTCTGCCATCCTTTCTGGTTTCGTCCCATATAACGCCTTCACCATCCCTTGTTGCACCAACAAATCCTTGACACGTCTCTGCCATAACCCGAAATTACTGGATCCATCGAACTTCATCACTTCGAATTTCGCAAAAGATGTGCCAATCCCAGCCATCGTATAATTAGGCTCTGATACCAATTGTTGTTACCATGCACAACAATGATGAATAATATAGAATCGAAAAGAGAGAGGTGAGACATAGATTTACGTGGTTCGGCAATGTGCCTACGTCCACAGCAGAGAGTGCGGCTATATTTATCTATTCAGTGATTTAGGGTTACAACATAACATATTTATAGGAAAACCCTAATTATAAGTACTTTGGAAAACCCCAAAATACCCCCCACAACTTATTTGTCCCCAGGCCCACATAAACTAATTATACCCAATGGGACAGTAGTAGAATATGAGCCACTTGTTCCAACAATGTTCTTGAAGAAGAAGTAAGTTATCTTTGTTCTTGCTATTTGTTGAAATATCAACCGTTCTTCATATAGTTTTCTTGGGCATGAGAATATGATTCTTTTCGCTGCGCAAATTTTGATTTGCATACGTATTCCTAACACCTACAATATTCATGGTGAGCTCAAGTTGGATACTTCCAATGTTGTCATAAGTACATCTTCGACAACTGACAATGGTGACCAAGAAATTGATATTTCTAACTGTAACGCCTTCAAAACTAGTCTTGACCATTTTGGTAGGGTTACTGGCAATTCCTCTAGTTTAGTTAACTTGTAACTAACTGAAGGAATCGTAGGTCTAACATACCAAGAGTAAGTGTAAACGGAAGTTGAAAATGACATATCTGAGATATCTAAAAATCACAAGGTATGCATGTAATACCATCAATCATAGACTTGGAGCTTCTAACCAAAAAATGTCATCCCAATCAAACCTGGTATTACAAAAAAGACATCTGGCTTCTCCCTTTCAAAAGTTCTCATAAAATAGATAACATGACAAGCCACAAATACTGAATAAGCCTAAGACTTAGTAAGCAAAAATTACAATCGAATTATAAGCAAAGTCAACATGTATTTTCATAAGCAAATTAGGTGTTTCCTCTATTATTACCCCATAAATGTATAATTTTGGTTTTTGAGAAGTGTAAGTGTAATCCCAGTGACAATCGCCTATAAGTTTTAATGCAGAACACTAATGTCATAATAGGTCATAATTATCATACGTGGTCTACTTGAGATATTACCTCTTCTCAGCAAGGTTGGCGTCGTCCCAAGAGACCTGTAATATAATACTGGTGCCCCGGATATTGTATGCTATCCTCCATAACACTAGCAGCCCAACCGAGTCTGAACTCGTGTGGTCCATACTACTAATGATGTACATCTTACAGTGACCTGCCAATCAAACATGGTTGTGTCGGTTACGAACAACCATTGGATTCAAAGCTCATATAAACACATATACATTTGACCATAAAATCAAGTCTATATAGTAAGCCCATGGCCATTGTACCACACATATTAGTGTACCATGTCATACGATGCATCTTATTATTCAGTTATTAAAGCATTTACCCAGTTGCATGAAAAGTAATTATGCTCATAACATATGTGTCATCAGTCAGCTAACATATCGCACGTTTTTATGGAAAGCAGTCATAAGTATTTACTTACCTCGTACGTTCGCTCAAATCCTTCGGCATCCCTAATTCCTGCTATAATGAAACATGGTTTATCGTTATGCGCAATACTAGAGAACCTATTATAAACACGTAGAACCATTGCTGCTATTTGGTCTTTTTTCTTCAAACACTGCACCAGGAGCCTGTGAGAAGGGGAGGAGTTTCCCATCACCATGATTTTATCTGCTTTATTCATCCTCTCTTCGTTGCCCTAATTTTGAAAGTTTTCACCTTCAAGCTTAAATCGATTTGAGCTAGGAAGCAGTCCAAAACTAAGAGCTATGTCTTCTAACGCTGACACATTATCTTCTAAAACCAGTTTGTTGTTAACTCCATTCTGTTTCCACGCTTCAATTGCATCTCTTATCTCTTTCCTGCACATGTCATCTGCCGATGGTTCAACCAGTTTTGTCAATGCAGATAGTTGTGACTGAACGCATGGTGAGACAAGCCAAAGGTTCTTGAGCAAAGGCCTTGTCAAACATTTATAAGAAACTTTTCAGATATGTTGGACTCTTAAAAAGTGTTTTTGCACTAATTTTGGAGTTTATGTATCTTGTTGATGCATGAACCTCTAGCCACATTAAAAGTTCTCTCACATGTTGCATTTCTCAACCACCATATATTTTTTTTTTTATTGGTGCTATGAATATTACACCAAATTTATTTGTTAGTCACTAAATAAATAAATTTATTTTTTCACCATTAAGATATTGTCACTTGAATTTATAAGGAGATTGCAGTAAAAATTGTAGTATTCCAAATATTTATGCAACTTTTACTGATCCCGACAGTCGTGTTGAACAAATTAACAATAGGAGTGATGCTGTTGCAATTGCTTGGCACAATGGTTAGATAATATGTTTTGGCCTGTATATAGTAAGTGTTTCATGTCTCTTTATATCAAGAACTGCCAAAAGTTCCCCCTTTTTCCCAAAAAAAGTCGCATTTTTCAGATTTATGTTACTTCCTTACCATATTCAAAACTCATCTTTGCTCACGTTAGTTGAATCATGCCTTGCTTTGATTTTACAAACATGTCTCACAAATTTGGACAAAAGTCAATTGGTTCATCTTAATTATGAAGTATCCTACTTGAGTTTTGTTTATCCGATCAGTTGCTTGTAATTTGAATGCTTTAAGATGACAGCAGAAAAAATGAATTTGATTTTCACCTTTTGAAAACAAGTCTTAACTTACTGTGTTGATTGTATCATATATTAATCCAAAACTCAAAATACATAATATGTTGGACTCTTGAAAAGTGCTTTTGCACCCATTAAACTTCTAATAGCCTTTTATTTTTTCTAAGACTCTCATTTCTCTTTCATATGTATCCATCCGGTTTACAACAAATTCCTTGTACACCTTACATAACAAAGCATGCTATTTCTGTGCAACAGGAAGTTCAAGAGTATTTCCTCGATTACATACTCAATGACAATTTAGGGATCATTGACAATGCCCACAAAGTCTTTGCAGATAGTGAGCCTCATGGGGCAATGAGTGGTAAATGCATTGAGCTTGCAAAGCTACACTCAATTGTTGTTGACTCCCCAAAAAGTGGGGTGGTAGTCAAAATGCCACATCATCTGCGTCCCAAAAAATATCCAGATTTCATGGAAAAGCCTGATAAACCCACTTATAAATCACAATCTGTTATCGGCAAGCTTTTTCGAGAAGTGAAAGACATTGCATCATGCAGTAGTAGCCCTATAAACCCCTTCACCAGAGAAGCAGCAAATCAGTATTATGATCCCAGTATGGAAGTTGATGGCTTTGAGGACTACATCAACGATGCTTTTGATTACAAAAGTAAATATGATTCCAAGCTGGGGAATTTGATGGACTATTATGGGATTGAAACAGAAGCTGAGATACTCAATGGCAATGTCTTGAGAAAGTCAAAATATTTCAATAAGAAGAGGGATATGGATGTGGATGCAATTGATTATGCGGTGAAGTCCTTAAGAAATGAAGCTAGGAGCTGGTTCAACAAGGGTTTTAGTGACTCAAATTCTTACTCTGATGTTGTATATGCAAAGGCATCAGCATGGTATCATGTTACATATCATTGCAGCTATTGGGGTCGCTGTACTGAGGGAATGGATAGAGCTCATTTCCTTAGTTTTCCATGGTGCATATGGGACAAGCTTATCCAGATCAAGAAGAAGGCTTTACGCAAGTCATCTCTAGAGCATCATTTCAGTCATGGATTGCATTTGGATTGAGAATTTTAGCATCACATTTCAAAATAGTCTCAGTAACTTATAAGTATTTTACATATGCTACTTTAATTTACATGTCATTGGTATAATATGTTTTTCAAAAACATAGATATAAATGCTCCAGGCGGATGTTTGGGGCTGAATAAGTTGTAATTTATGTTGTAAAAATATATGTATTGTTTGTATCTTCTTATCTTGTTCTTTAACATAGAGCTTTATGTTGGGTGGTCTTGGCCCTGTTGGGATACGGCCATGGGAATTTCCTATTCTCATTTCCTTCCATTACCATGTTTGACTGTTCTATGGCCAATATTATACTCTTTTTTTTTTTCGTAGAGTCTAAATGTATTGTTTATCTCCCATTGTAATGGCATTTCTTGGTCCTTTTTTTATTGAAATTTTACAACCCTAACAAATTACCTACTTGTTTTTCCCAAAATTTCTCACTTTTATAAGCACGTCAAAATTCGTTGGAATACAAGGAGTTAAAGTTTTGTTGCGTATATTTCAAGTAAACCCCCTTTTTTTTTAATGTGTATATAAATCATGTATCCTCAATACAATCTTAGAGCATAACTCAAAATCTACATTGTAGGAAACTGCAAACCCACATAATTAAGAGGTAATGAGCATAGTAAAAATTTAAAAACTGAAGAAATTCATGATCTTTTGACAGAAGAGACAAACCCACATCAACACACATTATGAAATCCTTGTTCAGAAAATATTGAGGGCCATAGCATACCAAAGACAAACAATGCAAAATCAACTGTAATAAGAGTGTTTGGCATTGCGATTTTATAGACAAAATGTGTGATTTTAAACCAAGTCGTAGAAAATAAATTATTTGGAATTGTGATTTAAAAATGTAAAAAATCTGTGTTTTCAAATCGTAGGTCAAAAGGTACTTTCTAAAAAAAGGCACAATATTATAGGCTACACTACGATTTTAAAAGTCAAATTGTGATTTTGTCAAACTCTTAATTGCATTTTAAAAATCTCGTTTTCAAATCGCTATTTTTAAACATTGCAAACCCAAACGAACCCTAAGTAGCTAAAGCAGAAGACTTCCACAACATTAGTTGAAAAGGAAAAATTAACCCACAAAAGAAAAAGAAGTCTTTTGTGGGGCAAGTAAAGAAAAACAAGTTAAGAACAAGACTTCCAAAGGAAAAATCATACCTTTTTAACACAAACCATATCTCAGGAAACTAGATCATAAATCAGGAAATCACCATGCGACATAGGCCATGGCCAGTATGTGCTTGGGATCAAACTGTACAACACATGATATACTCTAAACCCACAAAGAGAGAGTGAGCGTTGAGAGACAGGCTCCTTGAAGTCCTTATTGGGTTTTTATCTGAGAGAAAGGATGTGCGAGTTTTGGCTGAAAGAAAGAAAGGTCATTTACTTCGCAGATATATGTGTAAATTTTGAACTTCAATTCAAAATTTAAAGAGGTGGCATGTTCCAAGCCATTAACAACCTTATTGTCCAATAACAATCCCCAGCAATTCATATTCATAATCCTAATCCAATTTTCTTCATGATTATGCAAGCCTTAATAACTGCATGTTCTCTCCAAATTTTTATTTTCATTATCTCCTTTTATCTTTATTTCGATGTGTTTTCACATGCATGATGCGCATGCTTTATTTCAGGGTGATAAATATCTTGGCTACGCTAATAAGAGTAATGCTACACTAATCATACGTCCCCACGCCCATTTTCAATACTTCCTTAAGTGGCTTTTAAAACCATCATTGGATTAAAATCCAATAAAGATTCATCCCAAATCCAATGGTGGTTTTAAAAACCACCTAAAGAAATGTGAAAATGGAAGTGCATAACATTACTCCTAATATAAAGAATGACTGGCTAGCTTGCCAGCTTTCACAGCTATTTTCCACCAAGGTACTCAAAAAGACAGTTCACATAACATTCAGACAAATATCACAACTTAACCACCCAAAGCTGGTTTCAGCATATAGCTGTCAAATAATCAGGCTTAGGCATGAATCAAGTTTTCTCAGAATAGCATAATTCATGGCCTCACTACGACAATGCATGTACCTTATTCTTATTCCCCCTCCCCGGGGGCAGCTAATTCGAAGAACAGAGCAAAGTCAGTAGCACACCTTGCATAGAGTTGGACACCTGATATTGATTATATAAAAGAACATAGTTCATAAGAGTACAAAAAACATTTAACAAGAATCTATAGATTGTTGGAGATTGGTGCTTGTCACCTACAACCAACAATAAGGGCTTCCAGGTAGCTTCAGTCCTGGACTACAATTATTATTACAAAATCTTCGTGTGAAGGATTTAAAGGAAATAATTGCACTTTAAACAGACAACATTAAGCACCCTAGTAGTTTATACTACAAAAACTGCTCAAATTTGTAAACCCGTCAAAAGGATCAATATCCGCATCTGAAGACTATATATGACGAATAACTTAAGAGCATCTTCTCTCACCATACTGATGAATCCATAATATGAAACCTAATCACCACAAATATGGACTAAAGCAACATCTCTGCAATCTGAACAGCATTAAGTGCAGCTCCTTTGCGTATTTGATCACCACAGACAAAGATGTCCAACCTGCGCAGAACTATTCCATTAGTATTAAGGTTCATCAAAGTGGAAAAATAATGACTTCAGATGCAAACGAGTCTCACCCATAGGTGCCTTCCTGGGACACATCACGGCGGATCCTGCCAACTGCAACATCATCTTTGTTTGACACCTCCAATGGAGTAGGAAAGCGATTGGATGCCCGATCATCAATAACCACTACACCAGGAGCATTCTTCAGAATATCCCTCGCTGTGTCCTGGACAACAAAGAAACTCAATGAATAAAGAGTTGAACCTTCAAGTGGAAATTGCTCACAATTCTTCAATCCTCCTCGTCTAAAAAGGGGGAAAGAAGAAAGAAGAAAGATATATTAAAAGAACAGAAATTATGAATATATTTCAAAGCCCAAGTAGTATGCAGAACATTACTCACTAGCCAAAATGGTATGAATAAACAGAAATATCATTGAAGTTCAAGGTTTCTAACAGAATAAAATGAATCACATATCCAAAACAGCCAGCCATTTGGTTTATACAACTCGGATGTGCTTGTAGCCCTCCCAATTTGGTTTACAAACTGGGCGAGTCAAAATTTATAGAGAGATCCCTAAGGTATGAGGTTGAGAGTAAAAGATGGTGACTGCAACAAAAATTTAGAGAATGGCTGCTGCAAGATGCCAAGGAAAAAAATTAATGAAATACTGTTGATGATATACACAGTCCCATCATGGATCCCTTCCAATCAATTTTTTTTTTCTTTCATATATGCTTATTTTCCATCCTCTTAAAATAAAAATAAAAAACCTAATCACTTTATCAAGTCGTTAAGACTCATCAAGGCTCCGTTTGTTTCAACAAAAAATGATTTTTTGAAGAAAATTTTCAATCAAAAACATTTTCAGGGAAAATTATAGTTTTTCTATTATAGACCCAGAAAATAACGTGGAAAACATTTTCTGGTGTTTGGTTGCACCAAAAATCATTTGCATACACCCACCCTCCCAAAAACACCTCCACACACCTGCCAACCCATTACCTCAAAACCACCATCCATAGCCGGCCCAACTATAGCCACCACAGCAATGATCTATCACAGCCACATTAAACAATTAGCACAGCCTTTGGAAGAGCTTTTTGTCATTTGATTACTACTGATGTTGCGGACATGGCTAACTTAGGGCTTAGATCTCGATTTGGTCACCTTTAAAGAGGGGTTTGCAACACTTAGGAAAGGGGGAATCACAGGGGAGGGGGTGGTGAGGTTGGCGCTTTTGGTAGTGGATTGGTGGTTGGGGGGGTGGGGGATTGGGAGAGGAAAGGGGCAGAGGGGACAGGTAGGAGTTTCAAAAAATGGCCTAAACCTCTCAACAGTATTAACTTTTCAGTTGATCTAAAAGTTTTTTTATTGACCAATACTATCCGCCCACGCCAAACATTAAAAAATGCTTGTGATGGACTTGGAAGCGGGGATACATGCCAAGTATCTGCTTGGGATCATGCCTTTGAAGGGGCTATTCTAGATGTACAATGCAATTTTAGAAGTAATTCCATTTCAATTGGAAAATGAGGAAAAATATCTGTCGAAAAACATTTTACGCCAAAACAAATGCAACCTAAACAGCTCTTGATTCTTTGAGTTAGTTTCCCCACTTGGAGAAACATGTGCTCCACTCTAGTACAGGCTAGCTTCACTTCCCAAACAAAAAAAAAAAAAGGACTAGTAACCCACACCAATTGATCTCAAATATATTGTCTCTTCAATTGTTATAGCTACACAAGCACAACGCAAGAAAAGGAGTTATCTACAATTAGGATCCTTAAGTCTCCATCTATTTGTATATAGAAAAGAACTTCAATAATTTGCCAATTTTATGTCGAAATAATTTTGCTCTTCCAAACCACAGAGCTCAAGGGCACTGCAACCTAAAGTGAATTTTCCTGACAAAACGTCACAGATTGCAGTTTCTTTCTGATTTTTTAGTTGCTGATGATTGGTGGTCAAGAATGTGGTAGGGTCCTCAAATTCCAAATACTTGGTGAGAAAAATCAATATCTACATCAATTTAAACCATATTCTTCCAAACAATAATCACTTTTAAAAGAAAATAAAAGAAATAGTGTTTCCATCAACATAAAGCAAAATCAACCTGAAACGATTTTATAATTAGAAGGATCACATAATTACCTCATCAAGGGGGCTCTCAAACTGAAGATTTACACTCTCAGCATGAGCACGCATGACAGGAACTCTTATACATGTGGCAGTAACTTTAACATTCATGTCATTCTGTAAAAAAAAATAAAAAATGAAGATTCATTTTTTATAAGACCAAACAGACTTGTGCTCCCATCCACCAAGGGAAATTTAAATAAATCAGGAGATAGCTAATAAGATATTAAGAATAACGTTAAGGATATAGTTTCAATACTTACCCATATTTTCCTTGTCTCTTTTACTAATTTCATTTCCTCCTCATTGTACCCATTTGACAGAACAGGGGCATTATGCGAGAACAAATTAAAAGCATACTGCAAATAGAGAAATTCTTAAGAGGTGGCTCTTGGAAGCAAGATGGAATATATAACATGATATATGCTCATAGAAGTAGGTATGCTATACAAGAAATTGACATACCTGTTGGTTAAAGATTCGACAAGTTGGCGGCTTACCTTCCAGGACCTTATAAACAAACGGGAAACTAACCAATTTAGAAGAAATTACAAGGGAATGGATTTACCCACTTTCCCATGAATATAAATATGGAACTGCAAAAAGACAATGAGATGGGATAAACAGAAGAAACCTCTCGAGTTTGCAGCTCAAGCTCTTCCATTGCAGCAGCACCAGCACCACTCGCAGCCTGGTACGTACTAACAACCATGCGTAGCACCTGCAATATTCATGACGAACAAAGCAGCTTTTTAGACGCGTGGAAAATGCAACAGTATGCCACAGAAACACATCTATCGTGCTTGATGTATTCGATTAATGCATGAAAATGAAAAAACAAATCAGCTCAATTGTAAAAATTCTCACCTTGGCGCGTCGATGAAGAGGCGTGGCGGCCATCAAGCAAATGATAGTGGAGCAATTGGGGTTGGCGATAAGTGCGCCCTTTCCAATGCCGACCTTAATCCCATCCATGGCCTCCGGATTCACCTCCGGGATCACCAGCGGGACCTTCTCGTCCATCCGAAAGGCGGAGCTGTTGTCCACCACAATGGTCCCCTTCCCGACCGCGATGGGCCCGAACTCCTTGCTGATGGAACCACCGGCGCTGAAGAGAGCGATGTCGACTCCTTCAAAGCTCTCAGCGGTGAGCTCCTCGACGGTGTAGTCGTGGCCCTGGAAGGTGAGGTGCCTCCCGGAGGAGCGCTTGGAGGAGAGCATTTTGATGGAGCGGAAGGGGAAGTCTCGGTCCGCGAGCACGGAAAGGAACTCCTGCCCGACGGCGCCAGTGACGCCGACGACGGCGAGGGACGGACCCGTTTCCTGGAGGGACATGCGGACCGCGGTGGGGCCGATGGGCCTGGGCTTGGCCTTGGTCAGGTGGAGCTTGGATGAGAGGAAGGGATGGTGGTTGAGGGTGGCCATTCCGTCGGAGGCTGCGTTTGTGTGGGTGTGCTCGAGTCAGAGATCTGAGGGTGAGGCGGCTGTTTGTAGTTGTTGACTGGTTTTGAAAGGGTTTAAGGTGGGAGTTGGGAACTTTGAGGCTTGAGCGAAGGTCGTCTACCAATCAATGGCCTTTTTTTCTTGTGTTTTTTCCTAGCAATGTTGTTATTATTTAAGGAAAAATTAACTTTACTCCCTAAACTTCACTACATTTTTACTTTTGTCTCTGACTTAAGAATTGGCAATATATCTTGCAAAGTTTTAAAAATTCGCAATATAACTCATTCGTCAGCCATTTTCCAACTTCTTTGACAAAAAATAGTGCACGTGTGCCTTACGTGCTGTTTTTTTTGGAAATTGTCTTAAATTGCCCTTATATACGCATTCGTGCCATCTTGTTCAATTCGTTTAAAGTTTAAACAAATTTTTGGGGCGAAATGCATTTTACGCCAAAATTTTGACTTTATTTTCAATTTGAACCCCAATGTTTAAAAATTTGCAATGTACCCTTACAAAGTTACAAAATTTTACAATTTGATCACTCCATTACTCAATTCCATCTTCTCTAACAGAAAGTAGAACACATGTCACGCACGTGATAAATATTCCCATATTGCCCATTTGGGGGGTGGCTGGTAGGGCTAACAATTTTGACACGACCCGCAAATACAACATGAAGTTAACGGGTTTTGGGTTTGATTTATACAGGTTTAGGTCACCCATTTATGACCCGATTATTTTCGTGTTTGGAAGGTCAAGCGGGTTGACCCGCCAAACCCGTTTTATAAAAAAAAAAAAAAAAACTAAACTAAAGAGTAAAGCCTAACCTAAATTACCTAAAGATGATAGAGTTTTGTTTCTTTTTTCTTTATTATTTTGTTTTCGCTAGCTTTTTCTTATTATCTTTCTCTAAATACGATTTTACCTTACTTGGTAAGTGATTTGTTGTTTTATAGGTTTAATTCCAAGAGATTGAATTGTTATTTGAATAGACAATTAAACCTATTAGAGGCAATTCCCAAATCATTTACCATGTAAACTTTATACTTTGAAATTTGTTATTAGCTATGATGGACTAAAGAGTTGAAAATTGATAATCATTGTGAATGTTTTTATTGAATGGCAATTTGTTAACAATTAAACCTATTTTGTTTTTATCATATTGTAATTTGAAAATTATATTGAATCTCAATGGCATTGGTATTATTATTAAATTATTTTTCCTATTTTTCATTCAAACGTGTCAGGTCAGGTCGGGTCGGGTCGTGTTACCTTTTAAGTAAACGAGTTGTGTTGAGTCGTGTCAACATGATATAACCCGATTATTTTAAATGGGTTAAACGGCTCATGTAGGGTTACCATGCTATTTTCCGTGTCGTGTTCATATTTAAGAGTTCAACCCATTTACCTCTAAACGGGTCGTATTCAAGTTTAGGTTAATCTGTTGGTAGGCCATTATGTATCATAATCGTGTCGACCCACCAAACCATTTTGCCACCCCTAGACTGGCTGGCCACCCCCATTTGGCCAGATTGGGGGTGGCAAGCCACCCCACAGCCCATGCAGGTGGTTCGGCCACCCCCAAAGGGTCAAATAGGGGTGGCCGAAACCACCCCCAAACTCATTGGGGGTGGTTTCGGGCCTTTTGGCCACCCCCATTGGGGCCCTTGGGGGTGGCCAAACCATCCCATGGGCCATGGGGGTGGATCGTCACCCCCAATGGGTTTCAGGGTGGTTTCGGCCACCCCCATTTGGCCAAAGGGAGTGGCCAACCACCCCCCCCCCCCCCCCCCCTAAATGGCCAAAGGGGGTGGCTACGGCCACCACAACTTTTATTTTTTATTTTTGTTTATTTTTAAAAAATTATGGGCAATATGGAAATTTTGGGAGAAAATTTATTACGTGCGTGGCACGTGTTCGACTTTCTATCTAAAAAGACAGAATTGGGTAACAGAGTGGTCAAATTGAAAAATTTTGTAACTTTGTGTGGGTACATTTCAAATTTTTAAATATTGGGATTCAAATTGAAAATTTGGTCAAACTTCATGGGGGTAAAATGCATTTTCCTCAAATTTCTATAATTAAAAAAAAAAAAAAAAAATCAACTTTTGGGGATAATTCTTAAAAGCTAAGAAGCATGAATTTTTTCTACCTCCCTTGTTTGTCTCAAGCTAACAGGTTCTAAGGTTTCATTGCTTCTTTGCTTTAAGGAGAACGATGGATCTCAAATCAAGATGCAACTTTTGAGTTCATACTAAGCAGGGCTACATCTTCACCACAACATGTTTGCTTCTATGAGTGGCCAATGATTGTGAGAACCGCCCACATCGAAAAAAAAATTCAGTAGAAAGTTTACAGGTTTCAAAAATTGATAGGCAAGTACCTTACTCGATATTTTCTTATATTTCGTGATGGGTATTAAAAATAGGTGGTTTAGATCTTTGTTGATGAGTTAAGACAAATGTATATTGTATGGTTCAAGATAAAAGTAAGAATGTTGTTTTCTATTTTTAATTTTGTTATTTTTTTTTCATTGGGCATTGTGGTTATGATCTTCATTATGTATTGTTTTTTGTAGTTAAAATTTGGTTTAGTTTTTTTCAAGTACAATGCCTTTGTTGTTGGGAAAAAAATGTCGCTCTTTCTAACTTGGCAACTATTATTGGTAAGTCCCCAAGAGGTAGCTCAATCGGCTAGGAACCACGCCTCATGAAGCGGAGGTCACTAGTTCGAATCCCCTTGTGTGGACACGTCAAAAAAAAACTATTATTGGTAAGTCCTTGTTGGACAATAATAGGTTATTGATACATTTTTCGAATAAACTAAATATAGTTTTAGGTTACGTGTTTTGCTAATTAATATTTGTTCTGGGTTTTGCATATTAACTAAGATTGTGGTTTCTTTGAATAGGTTGATCATAAATTGTGTGAACATGGTAAAAAAGTGGCAAGTCGTTTGTGGCAAAGGCACAAAAGTTTGTTGGCAAAAGCAAAACGATGTGAAACAATGGTTAAAGTTTAAGTTGGGAAGGTCAAGGTAGAAATGGAGAAATAATCTAAACAGCTCAAGGCATAACTGGATAATAAAATTGCCCTGGTATCGTAAGCAAATCGAGATTGGCCAAGAGAATGAACTGGGCTTAGAACAGAGGAAGGGATGGTGGGTGTGGGTGACCATTTCATCAAAGACTGTGTTTGTGTGGGTGTGTGGGTGTGGGTGCTCAAGTCAAAGATATGAGGGTGAGGCGAATGTTTGCAATGGCTGACTGATTTTGAAAAGGTTTTAAGTGGGAGTTGGGAACTTGGCAATGAAAGTTGTTTACCAATCAATGGGCTTGTTTTCTTGTTCTTTTTTCTTAGCACTATTTGTTGTTATTATTATTTTATATTAAAGATGAGAAATGATAGATGCAAATCAAGCATCCACATTCTATTCATCAAAGCTGATTGGCAAAATTGATCGAGAGAGTGGAGAAGTGCCCCAAAATGCAACCCCGATGTAGTGCCTTGGAAAAACATAGCTTTTCTATGGAAAGTATTAAAACCTAGAAGAGTGAAATAAATTATGAATGTATGGTGTGTCGTGAGTGGTATTTAATTGTACAATTTGAACACAATAAGGTCCATGAACGCCGGGTCGAAAAGTATTGAAAAACAGGACGAAAATGCTTCGAATCTAAGTTTTGCACATGCCTCGATCGATCAAGTTATAGACCCAATTGATTGAGCTTGGCACCCATATGTCAAAATTCAAGATTTTTGGCAAGAAATTCAAGGGATTGTGACCTCATATAATCAAGCTTAGTGTATCTTCCACGTGTCGAGTTTCAATTGAAGTTTGGTGGGATCCAACGAGTAATTAATGTGATGATTCAGCACCTCAGTTGAACAAACTTAAGGTTGGGTTGATCGAGCCATGTCTCAACCATTTGGTGGGAAATTTGGAATCTTCGGTGCCACTCAATCCAGAAAGAGAAAAGCCCAATCAACTAAGCTTCTATAGATGTGTAACGCCCTAAAAATTAATTAATTAGTAATTAACTTTACAGTTCGTCTCCCAACCTTATTCCACTCCAAAAAAAACTCAAGGACCTCTACTCCTCGAAATTAGAGGATACTAAGCAGCGGAAACAAAAAGATTCTATAAAAATAATTGTTACAACCAGAGCATTTACCAAAGATCATCAAATAGCTAAAATCACATTATACAAGTCATCATCTTTACAAGTGATTCATGCTATATCTTAATATGCAAACATGCATAAAAGCTCTAAGTCTACAACATAACCCATAAGTACTAGTTACAATGAGTACCTGTCTAAGCTTGCAATAAGTCCTCAGGCATCTCCCAGGTCAAATCCTCCACAATAACCGGATGCTTCGTGGTATCCATCTTCTGCTAAACTATTTATAACTACATAATTGTACATATGGAGAAAAAGAAAAATAATACAAAGGTAAGCCTGACGACTTAGTGAGTATAAATGCACATGACGTACTCGTCATTAAATAGTGAACTTAGTTGTTTATAAAGCACATGCAACATTATGACAATTTATCATTGATGTGATATAGATATAATATATGTTTATAATCATGAATAACAGTAATAGTTCAACCGTATGGTCTAGCCGAGATATTACTCAATCTCAATAGGGCTGGCACTGTCCCGATGGACCTGTAATGCAACACCAGTGACCCAGATATTGTACGCTACCGTACATAACATTAGTGGCACGAGCAAGTCCAACCTTGGGTGGCCCACACCACTAATGATGTCTATCCTATAGTGGCCATCCATTAAGGAATGGTTGCGCTTTGGTCACGAAACCATTGGATCCAAAGCTCACACACACACACATTTGACCATAAAGTTAACCTATATAGTAAGCCCATGACCGTTATTCCGCACGTACTAGTGTACCATGTCATACGATGCAATTAATCTTATCAGTCTTTTATATGTATAGTTATACAAGCACCATCATTATCTTATTAATCAACATATTTTTTGCAAAAGGGAGTTCACAATAGTTCTAAAATGTATTTCATGGGAGTTGCATAATATACAAGTTTGATATATATAAAATAGACGTGCAATGCGGGAAAAGTAACTTCAAGCATCCATGTGAGTTTGTACTCACTTGGGTCGTAAGGTTCCTCCGTAAAATTCCCTTGTGGCTCCATAACCTCGAGTATTGAGAAAAGACCCATCATTAGTTCTAAATCCAACTAAAACGAACTTAGAACATGAAAACAGAGGTTATCGGACAACTGGCCAAAGTGGCATTCCCTTTAACACTTTTAACTGTACGTCTGGCCTCGTGGCCGTACGTCCGCCGAGGAGGCTCGTACGTCTAGTCTTGTGGCCATACGTCCGCTCAGAAGGTTTCAAGTAAAACCTCATTTGGTTCAACCATCCTTATATCCTTCCAAATTGGTTCTAAAGCTACTAAAAGGATTCCTATGACCTCCTATCTCAAAACAACACCTCCATGCAAAAGGAAATATACCCAACAAGAATTAAACACTAACCCATGCTTAACCCAAGATTAAAGGCAACAACGTAACTAGAAGCTACAAACTACCAACAAAGCTAACTATGAAAAAGCATTTAAACAACATAATGACTAAGGAACAATCTAAGCTCAAAAGATTACCTCCTTGAAGCCAAAAACCTCCAAGAATCACCTCTTCTTCTCCAAGAACTCACAAAACTCACAAGAACACACTCATAAGAGGATTTTTCTAGAGCCTAGGGCGTAAATGGGCATGTGAAACGTTGAGGGTATGAGGAATTTATAGCAGAGGGCGTTACCAACTTCTCTAAAATGTAGTGGACGTCCAGGTACTATTTGGGTGTACGTCCGGTACTGTTTACACAGTGGTCCAAAGACTGTAGCATACATCCAGGTCTTACCCAAGGGGTATTCCAAAAGTAGCGTACGTCCATGTGGTCCCTAGTGTACGTCCGTGTACTATTGGCAGAGTACGGCATACTATTGTCAACATATGCCTAGTGGTTCCCATGTGTACGTCCTCTACTACAAAGAAGAGAGTACGTCCGGCAACCCTAGCGTACGTCCAGTCCGAAAGTCCAAATCCCAAAATACCCCTCTAGTTGTCCTTAGTGACCCAAAACCCAAATTAACCTTCTAACGAAACTACCTAACCTTAGTTAATTATTTGGGTCACTACAAGATGTGAGTTCCCTGGCCTTTTTAAGGGCTAATCCTAGAAAGAATGAGATTCCTCTTCTTTTTTTCATTCTCCCAAACTCTTTGGTCAGAAAATTTGTAGTAGTGAAAGTAACACCCCAGATGTGACATTTTATTGTACTCGCAAGTGCACGAATCGTTTGTAGAAAAAGGGTTTGCATGCAAGGTCGAACCCACAGGAAATTGTGTTTTTGAAATCAAATTTGAATCTAAAACAATTGAACCCTAACCTAGTTCCAATTTTTTTGAGAGATTATTGAGTGAATGAAAAATCAAAAGCATACACAAATTAAAGTGAAAGTAATTATTGACGAAGCACTAGGCTTTCGGAATCCACACTCAAAAATTCATAGCAAGATAGTTCCATGATCTATAATATTTTCCAAAATTCTCACATATAAATCTTAGGTTCGTTTTACTATTGCTTCAAAGAATTAATCAAAACGTCCCATGTATCCATTCATTACCCAAATCACAAAAGAAATCCAATATTAATTAAATCATCAACTGTATTCGTAAATCACAAGAAGATATCAAATATTAATCAAAACATCAATTGTATCCAGAGAATAAATCACAAGGAAAATCCAATTTTTAACAAAGAAAACCAAGCAATCAATTGTATTGAATTATCTCAAATCATCAAGTATATCCTTGAATCACAAAAGATATCCAAGAATCATTCAATACAATTGATTTGAAGTAAAACAATAGGGCAATTAAATAATGAAATTGGGAAACACTACATACATGAAACGAAGTTGCTAATCATAAGTGAGGCTTCATCCTCAACCTTAGTTGAGCGATTAGCCTCTCATGGTATTGAAAGACAACAAAATTGATGAAATTCATAAAGAAAATTGAGTACTTACAAATATGGAATCACAAAGTTGAGATCCAAAAGCTAGGAAACCCTAAAACTCTCTTATTTCTCCTCTGAAATCTCGTAAATCGCAGCCTCCTTAAACTAATATGAGATTTGTTCTGTTTATAGGCTAAAATTAGGGTTTACAAGTTGTATTAGAATTAAAATCGCAGCCATGTCAGACACGTGCGTTCAATCGCACACTTGGTGTGCTCGAGCGCACTCGAACATGCAAGTTCCCCCTGCTGCACAGGCATGCATGTGCGCTGGGTTTTGAGATGGGTGTGTCTGCACTCGATCATGGTCGCGCTCAACTCGAGCGCACCTGTGTTACGCTTGATGCCATGTTTGTTGGCAACTTCTCTCCAAAGTTAGCAATTTTCACATAAAGCCGGCAGCTTTCCCTTAGCAACCTACAAAACACTAAAAATACAAAACTAACCCAGAACATCAAATTATAACATAGCTAAATGATTAACAAATGCAAATTTAGGGGTCCAAATATGCAAGCATAGTGTGTTGCGCTCGATCCCATGTTTGTTGGCAACTTCTCTCCAAAGTTAGCAATTTCCACATAAAGCCCGCAGTTTTCCCTCAACAATCTACAAAACACTAAAAAAACAAAACTAACCCAAAACATCAGATTATAACACAGCTAAAGGATTAACAAATGCAAATTTAGGGTCCAAATATGCAATATTTGGCACACATCAACCCTCAAATTCATATCGATTAAATCCAATCAACTCAGAGAGTGCTACTGGCAATATCTCCAAACCAAGTAATTGGTAACCAATTAGTGGTATCACCCATAAATTTATCAGAGTAAAAACATGTGGAAATCGAAAATATATGATATAGGGTTACTAATATTATGATTATTCATTAATGACATTATGTAACATCAATTACAGACTCAGAGTTTCCAACAACATTCAATAAAGCAAGACATCAAACAACCATCTAACCAAACCTGATAATGCGAGCCATTCTCTTGGCATCTTTGTCCTGGCAAATTCTCTCGCTCTCTGGAAACCTGCTAAATTGCAAAACACCGAACTGTTTGGCAAGCGTAAAGAAAGTAATTGCG
Source organism: Corylus avellana (assembly GCF_965113065.1). NCBI lineage: Eukaryota > Viridiplantae > Streptophyta > Magnoliopsida > Fagales > Betulaceae > Corylus > Corylus avellana. The sequence continues at coordinate 17,791,226 of NC_142493.1, forward strand.
TAAGTCTTCGACTTAGTAAGTAAATTATCACATAAGAGGATTATGTAATGAGATTTTAGGTGACAATTCATTACTCTGGAATAGTAAACGTGGATTTTCACAAATTTAACGTGAATTGTCTTCATTAGTATACCACTATAATTATGGCTTATTTTCAAAATGAAATGTGGTATAATTCTAGTAACAATAACTAATTCTTTAATGCAGAGAAAAAAAATATATATATATATATATATAAGCTCTTAATCCCTTCTTAGTAAAGTTGGTGCTGTCCCAAGGGACCCGTAATACAATATTAATGCCCCAGATATTGCCGCATACCATCCATCACTAACAATTCGATCGAGTCCGGCCTCTGATGGCCCATGCCAATAATAACGTCCGTCTATAGTGACCACCAATCAAACATGGTTGCATCAATTACGAAACAACCATTAACCCAAGGTCAAACACATTATAAGCATCTTTGTGACCATAGGGTTAAGCTCGTATTTTAGTAAGCCCATGACCATTACACTGTAGATACCGGTGTACCATGTTATACGATGCAAATATTGTTTATTTATTTAAAAAATCATATTTAAACATTCATTCATCTATAAAATGCAATAGGCTTAGAATATGTTATTGAAAAGTAATGCATGCTCAGTCTTCTAACATACTGAATGTTGTGATTAAAGCAATTCAGTAAGTATTTACTTACCTCAGTCGCTTAACCACAATCTTGGACATTTTGAACTCCCATTACTGTGAAACACACCCTAAAATTATAAACGATACATCAAAGGTCCTAATTCATGCATGAGAAAAAACCCTAATCATCTCAATCTATTGTAAAAACCATAATTAATCATTTTTTATCACTAACAAACGTTTGGCTTCAAGGTTGATCATTCAGCCAACGAAGGTCAAATGTTCAGTCAACAAGGGTCCAACATTTGGTGGGTACCATAATACATAAGAGGCTTAAAAACCTCCTACCCATTACATATCTAATCTCAACCAAGGCCTCTAATAGCTTGATAAAAACATGTTAAACCATATTAGTGTAGTAAATCATGGAAAACGAGAGTAAGTTCATAACTTTTTTTAAAAACTAATTATTTTAAGAAAGATTTAATATAAACTCCTTATGGTATGCTTTAAGACTCACAACAAGAAAGGTAAATCACATGGACAGAATATCAACAACATGAAAAACGGGTTTAAGGACCAAGGTTTACCTCAACAAATATGGACTATACCAAATTCACCTTCCTTAGTCTAGAATCTCTCTTTCTCAAGGATTTGGGTTGCTGGGGTGAATGAGGGAAGAATATAGTCTTAAGGTCATAGTGTGTGTGTGTGTGTGTTTATAAGCATAGGTGGAGCAGACAAGGTTGAATGATGAGGCCAATAAGTTAAATTTGCTTTCCAGGTACTGTCAAACATTCGGTTTATGAGTCGAACGTTCACCTAGGGTTAACCTCAAAAGTTTCAAGAAAATGTCGAACATTTGACTTAGGGTTTGTCTCGAACATTCCAAAGAGATGTCGAACGTTCGGTTTAGAGTTTGTCTCGAACATTCCAAGGAAATTTCGATCATTCAACTTAGGTTAAAAATGAAGAAAATGCCAAATTTTAATTTGGAAGGGTTGATCTATAGCACCTATTGAGTTCTTTTTAAGGTTTTCATAAAGTGCAATCGACGATTAATTATATTATTTAAAGTTTCGAGGTATTACAATGAAATTGAAGTTGAGTGAGAGATGAGAGATTTTGCTAGGAAAAAAAAAAAAAAAGAGTTTGGTGGGTCCAATTTTGAAAGGAAGCTACTCCAATGGTAAAACCTGCTTCCTCCTTTGTCATTTAAATTTCATTTTGATAAATATATGTTATGGGTTGTTATTGATGAGTTGTGAAAGTTGTGTTGAGTGGAGATGTTGGCTGAGTATCGGTTGTGTAAGCTTTTTGGAGGACTTGTTGTACAACTGGTAAAGTTGGCTTATTTAGGTTTAGAAAATCTTTTGAGTTGTGTAGGGAATGAAATGGTTAGTTGTAGTGTTTAATATTTGGAACTTGTGTTGGGTTGGTTTGGAAAAGAGGTGACGATGTTGTGATTTTGTGAACTTAGGGTTAGGGTTTGTTGGATTTTAGAAAAGTTGAAGTTGGTTTTAGCTTGTTTGTGTGCATGGAAAGTTTTGTTGGTTATGTAAGGAATGTTGGATGTTATTTAAGCAATATGGATGACGGTTTGTGGAAATGACGTGGAAGAATGGAGTTTATGAGTGATTTTTCGACTGACCAACGACAGAGCCAGGATTTTGGTCCACCGATGGCAAAATTATATTTTCATTAAAAAAAATTAATCTAAAAGAGCAGTTTAAACATAAAGGCTTACATAGACATTTTTATTATTTAAAAATAAATCAGTGTAAAAATATAATTACATGAAACTTAAAAATAAAAATAAAATAAAATTGTCATAAAAGTCAAAAAAAAAATTCTCTCTTCTTGTAATACCTTGAATAATTAATCTTTTAAGAAATAAAATAAAATGCATCTTTATATGAATTCCAAATATTTGAATAAGCATAACTCTTTTTCAAATATTAATGTTTATATTATGATTACATAAACATGTCGTACACGAACATTTGAAGTTCTCTTGGAATGATCAAGAACGAATAGTCGAGGTTTCCATTGAACAAACGAATACGAACATTCAAAGATACCTTCGAACGATCGTTCGTACGCAAAATAATTTTTGGATAAAAAGGGATATTTTTCTTGGCCTTTTATTTGAGTGAGGCCTATATAAGAAGGCACCCAGACCTCCCCATTCGATTTCCCAACCCACCTTAGAACTAGAGAGAAAAAGAGGGAGGGGGGAGGGGGGTCGGATAGCGCTTGGAGGCTTTTAAAGCTTGAAAGACTTTTGCATAGATGTAATCTACCATTAATCCTTTATTTTCATAATGAGCTTTTATTGCTTAGATCTATATTCCGGCATGCTTAATTATATTGTTTAATAAAACTCATAGTTTCTTAAAAAAATGTTTAACCTAGGGGACGAACGATCGACCCATATAAACGAACTGTTGCCCATTGGTGAACGAACATTCATTTTTACCAAAATAAGTTTATGTGATTTTTATGAAGGATTAGGTTTTTATTTCATAGTTAGGGTTTTATGTATCAGGATTAGGACTTTTAGCATGTTTGTGTCTAATATTAGAGTATGATTTGTAGTGAATTGGAGATTCTAAATTAATATTTTTTAAAGTTTAAGGGTATGATTGGTGGTAAGTGAAGTTTTTCCAACAAAATAATGAGAATTACATTAAACTATCATTTAAACTATTATTCTTGATACTCCTGATACTAAATCAAATAGTTTAATGTAATTTGTTTTGTACCTTTGATCAGATTTTGATATTAAAATAAGGAAAAATTATATTTTACCCCTTAAATTTTTGTCACTTTTACCTCAAATGTTTAAAAGTTGGCAATGTACATTCATTAAATTTTTGAAATTGTTAATGTTACCTATATGTTAGTCATTTTCGTTTTTACTGACAGAAAATGGGACAATGATAGGTGCTTTACTAGTGCTCTCCTAGTGTCCTCCTAACTGTGATGTGGCTTTTAAAATCACCAATACATTAAAAATCAATAATGATAATCTCAAATTCAATGGTAATTTTGAAAGTCACATCATAGTTGAAAAGACACTAAAAGAACACTAGAAGAACACCTACTACTTCCCCAGAAAATGACTGTCGTGAGACACAAGTGGGTTTTTAGGTGATAAAAAGTCTAGAATACCCCTATTTCCAAAAAAAAAAAAATGATTAGTGGTGGTAAAACTACCTCATTGACCATGGGGGTGGCTCACCACCACATTCCTACCCGATGGGGGTAGGGTTAGCCAACCCCCATTTAGCCACTTGGCGGTGCCAAGTAGCAGCAGCTGAAGCCCTAGGCGACTTACGCGGTCGCCTAGGGAAAAATTTTAAGGCTTTAATATTGAAAAAAGTTAATAAATAGTATCTAATTAAAGGCCTTAATTATGAAAATAGTAATTACTGAATGAGAGTCATTATTCATATTCATGATAAGTCTCAATGTGCATAAATTTTTGGAAAGTTCATAACTTCATGTTTACTTTTTTTGAAAGTCCAACGTTTATATTCATAAAAGTTTGCATAATTTTTTCTCAGATACGTCCACTTGAATTAGAAGAGTTTGGAAAGTTTCCACTTTTTCAAGTTCTTCAATCAAGTGATAAGTCATTCTTTTATATATATATATATATATATATATATATAGAGAGAGAGAGAGAGAGAGAGAGAGAGAGAGATCATTGATTAAAATCAGATGAAAACAGATTGTTCCATCAAAACAATGTCATGGATAGCCCTTGGGATGTCAAATCTCCAGGGCTTCTCAATAAGCTATCTACAAGCCACTTTGGCCAATCCATGCGCCGGCCCATTAGATTGGCGGCCTACATATGACATTCCCACTTAGAAAAGGAACATAAAACTGTCTTTGTATCTTCAACAATTTGTCCATATCTGTATGTTTGAGTCCCTCCCGAATTCACTGTTGTGACCACCTACTCCGCGTCTCCTTCCTGCGTAAGTTGGTGGACGCCAACTTCCTTGCTAAACATGGCCACATGGTAAGCTCCCAAAGCCTTTGCTGCCGTTGGTTCTAAATGACTCGCAATTGAGAAACATTTCGCTGTGAAGACTTTCCCCCTATAATCCCAAATCATGATACACAGCCCTATCCTACCGTTGTGATCGTCCAAGGCTGCGTCCCAATTTGTTTTGGGAGCTGTCCACCACTCAGTTGGTCGCGACTCAGTCCCTTGGACAGCAAGTTGGTGCTTCTCATTGATACTCAAGAACTCCTCATCTGCATGCTTAGCCGCTTTCACAGTTTGTTCGGATGGATGAAGGTCCCATTGAACACCAAGTCATTCTATTGGAACCAGAGTTTTCGGGATATTCTCACAAACAGAGATGCTTCCTCTTGCGTACCCTTCTGCAAGAACATCTCAGCTACGTTGAAGAAATCTGCTCCCTCAATAACAGTTTTCTGAAAGATGTGGCTGCACACTCCCTATGCATCCATTGCAGATGGGCATGCCCAAAGGACATGATACGTTGTTTCCACCTGCTTCCAGCAAATCGAGCATTGAGGATCAGATACTGTTTTCCTCTTAACAAGGTTGTCCGTAGTTGGCAGTAAATTGTGGCACGCCCTCCACATGAAATTCTTCTCTGCATTTAGGATGTTCAATTTCCATAGTATTTGCCACAGCTCACTATAGGCTTTTCTAGATTAGCTTTCTACTTTCTTTAATCCTGCATTTTCGACGGCCATATGGTATGCGTTCCATACCGTAAATTCTCCTCATTCCGTTCCCCGCCAAATTAGCTGGTCCAGCTAATTGGTAAGGCTAATGGGTAGTGAAGTTATGGCATGGATCTCCTCCTTGTTGAAGATATATGTGAGTAAAAGAGTGTTCCACCACTTTGTCCCTTGATCAATAAGCCTATGCACGTGCTCATCAGCCAAGAGGATAGTCGGTGGGGATTGTATTTTGAAAGTTTGGGGTAAAGGAACCCATTTTTCACCCCAAATTTGGACACTAGAGTCATCCCCAATCCTCCATATTAATCCATCTTTCATCAAGTATCCCGCACTATAGATGCTTCTCCACGCAAATGAAACCTTCGAACCCAACCCAGCTTCAAGAATGGTGCAATTCAGAAAATACTTGGCTTTCATTATTCTTGATGTTAAGCCATCCGTGTTCTTCGATAGCCTCCAATATTGTTTAGCTAGTAGGGCTATGTTAAAAGCAACAAGGTCCTTGAACTCCATGCCCTCTTTTGCCTTGGAGAGGCCTATCTTCTCCCAAATTATCCAATGGATCCTTTTATCGTTTTCCTTATGCCCCCACTAAAATTTTTGCATCAATGCATTAATCTCCATACATAAGGTTTTAGGTAGGCGAAAAACGCTCAGCTATTGGGGTGGCTCCAGCCACCCCTTTGATTTTGATTTTGATTTTGATTTTTTTCTTTTTTTTAGTTTTTTAATCTTTTAATTTTTTTAATTATTGATTTTTTTATATATATTTAATGGATTTTATATTATTTGTTTTATAAAACTATTTTTTTTATTACCCAAAACGACCCTGTTTTGGGCAACAATAGCCATGCGGTAGTCGGAACTCCCCTCAGATGTCCCTTCCGATCAGCACGGGTTAAGAGGGCACTAAGAGCTTCAGCACAAATTAAGAAAAGATAAAGGGAGATAGGATCCCCCTGTTTTATGCCACGAGTAGGGTATATTCTTCCAATAAGGCTGCCATTTATAAGGATGACATAGTTTGCAAACCTAACAGACATCATAATAAGATTAATCCATATGCCTGCAAACCCCATCCGCTTCATCACACTCTCCAAGAAACCCCACTCCACCTGGTTATATGCTTTACTCATATTTAATTTGACCGCCATATAACCCTCCTTGCCCCACATATGTGACTGCATAGTATGTAGTCTTTCGTATGCAGCCAATATGTTGTCAGAAATTAATCGACCCGGTATAAACGCACTTTGGGTAGGGGCTATGATCTGAGGGAGGATAGTCTTTAACCGATTAGCCAAAACCTTAGAAACAATTTTGTACAAGACATTGCATAGGCTAATGGGCCGAAATTCATTCACACTAACGGGGCTTTTGATTTTAGGAATTAGTGTAATATAAGTGAAGTTTAAATCATCATTCATAATTCCAGAGTTCAAAATAGATAAAACAACATTGCAAACCTCCGTCCCCACTGTAGCCCAATTTTTTTGGACGAAGCTTGTCGTGAAGCCATCCAGTCTCGGTGCTTTTAAAGGAGCCATTTGGTGCATTGCAGTGCAGATCTCTTCCCCAGTGAACTCAGCTAGAAGAAAACGGTTTGACTCTTTAGAGACTTGGCTGGTCGCAGCCCTCACACACCGGTGCATATCCCCTATGCTGTGAATAACCTACTGTAGAAGGCTACAAAAGCGTTTCCATTTCCCTCCTGTGACTCCTAAACCCTCCCGTTTTCATCTTGAATTTTGCCAAGTTGGTTGTTTCATTGTCGTTTTTCTACACTAGTGTGGAAGAATTTGGTATTCCTATCTCCATATTTCAACCAGTCCTCCTTCTTTCGTTGACGCCAAATGAGTTCCTCTTGATCTCTAAGGGCAGTGATCTCTTTTCTGAGTTTCTGCATAGCTTGAGCATCCATGTCACCCTCCTGCCCAAGTCAAACAATTCACAGTCAGTGATAACTTGTTGGAAAGCCTCCATTTGTCGCCTCAATCTGCCGCCCCCCTTATTTCTCGAAAAAAATCCACTATTTCATTAAAATCACCCATTGCCACCAATGCCTCTGATCTCAGTGTGGCTAACACCCTCAATAGACTCCATGCCTCCTCACATTTGCTAACATCTGGGTGACCATAAAATCTAGTCAATTTCCAAGGTGTGCCTTCATTCAGAGAGATAATGGCGCTGATGTGCCGTCGGCCATAGTTTTGGATTTCAAGCTCAGCCTCACCCTGCCAAAGTAAAGATAGTCCACTACTTTTTCCAACACTGTCAACACCAGAAGCATTCTGGAAACCTAGCTTAGATCGGATAGGTTCCAGCTTTTTGTTATTCAGTTTGGTTTCTATAAGGAAAACCACTTCGGCCTTCTTCTCCTTCATCAAGCCCTTGGAAATTCCAACTTAAAATTTTCATGACAGTTGGCGGGGCTATGCATCAACCCTCTCTAGTCTCGATCCCACTATTTTATCCCATGTCTACACACCCAAAGTTTCATGTTGAGTTGAACCCTCCATTGGTTGTCTTTTTTTCCTCCCACGTGAAGTGGCCTCCCCCCTCTCCTCAATTGTCCTTTTGCATATCCGCTTTGATGTCCTTAGTTCTGTAAGGACTTGATCAGCTCGCACTCTTCTTTTCCACATTGGTTAAGGAGTTAGAATAAGCCCCCCTGCAACCTGTGGACTCCTCAGCACCACTAGTGATCCTGCATGCCCTTGCCCAGTTTGTGGGCCTCCAGAATTGTTCATCCCATTCAGCATCGTCATAGGTCTAGAAACATTTTGGGAAAGAGTTTCTGATGAGTGCCAAATATTGTATATTTGGTCCCCTTAACTTATGTTTGTTAAGCTCTTAGCTGATAATTTCTAATGTTTTTGGTTAGTTTTGGTGTTTTAGTGATTTGCAGGTTGTTAAGAGAGAAATGCGGCTTTAAGGTGATATTTTCAACTCATTCCATTAATTCTAGGGCTTAAGACACTTCATGGAGCATTGGCAGCAAATTGGGATCGAGCGATGATTTGTACCCGACGAGTCCCACTAAAAAAGACATATCTAGAGTTGTATAGCTCGGACTGAGGTGATCTTGGTGTCATTGGAAAGCTAACTCAAAAATATACAAAGTCATGTTTCACAAGAGTGGGCTAATTCCAACTGGAAATGCGCTCTGCGCAGCAACATACATGTTGCACGAGTGCGATCGAGCGCACCTAGAGTGCGATCGAGCGCACCTAGAGTGCGATCGAGCGCACTCGGCCAACCTGACAGCACTAAAACCCTAAAATTAGCTTATAAATATCATTCTTTTCTATTGTAAACGTACGGGGACACGCTGGGGGCGCCGTTCTTGGTCTTTTTTCGTGTTTTCTGGGTTTTTGTAGCTTGGAACTTGAATTCTTTTGTAAGTTTTTAATTTTAATGAAGTAATTTAGTTTTCTTATGATTTCTTTTGTCATGAGAGGCTAAATCTTCAACTAATGTTGAAGATGAAGCCTCACCATTGATTAGTTTTATGTTTTCATGTTTTGTTCGTACAAATCCGTCGTTTAATATAATGTATGTTCGTTTCAATTCAATTGTGTGACAAAATTGTGATTGATTGTTGTTTATAAATCGTGAAAACGTTGGATATTCGTTGTGTTTCATCCAACGGATACATCGAATGATTTGATTGAAACTTATATCCATTGTGATTTACGGATACAGTGGATGATTTGATCTCAATTGGATATTCGTTGTGATTTGTTATAGAGATGGATTCATCGAATGATTCAATTGGTTTATAAAAAAACAATAGAACATATATAGGGTTTAATTGTTTGTCGAATGCATGAATGAAAACATGAGAATGTATGCTTTGATTTGGTGAGGTGAATTCTAAAACCTTAGTCGTTTATCTTTTGATTATTTTTATTTTATTTAGTTTATGTTTGTTTATTTTCAAAATCAAAATAATTCAGAACTAGGTTAAGATATAATTGATTTAGATAGAAATTAAATTTCACAAAAACAATTCCCTATGGATCGACCTCGCACTTGCATATACACTATATTGCACACGACTCGTGCGCTTGCAAGTACAATTAAATTTGTACATCAAATTTTGGCACCGTTGCCGGGGAGTTGTTTGTTTGTGAAAATTGATTTTTGTTTAAATTGATTTTATTTTTCTACTAGTTATCTTCTTTTTACAATTTGTTTCTTTTTTATTTTTATTTTTTATCTTTTTTTATTTGTTTCTGTTTCCAGTTACTAATAAAATAAAAAAAAAATAAAATAAAAAAAGAGAGAAGAAGTTGTTTGTTTTTGTTGTTTCTATTGCAGTTCTGCTGAAGGAACTAGTCCCTGCTAAAGCACTCGATCGCTCCTCACCTGCGCTCGAGCGCACCTCCGTAGACTGCACCAAAACGGGCTAGCACCTTGAATTTTGCCAAAGTTATGTTTGGTCCGTTTTGTGAGTTCTTGTTTTGAGTTTTTTTTTTTTTTTTTTGGTATTTTTGTTTATTTTATTTTCAAAAAAAAAAAAAAAAACCAACAAAAACCAACAAAAAACCAAAAAAAAAAAAATTGGTTAATGTTTCATGTGGAAGTGTGTTTTTTAAAGAATGAGGGGAAGCATGAATTTTCCGTTTGGTAATTTTAATGCTACTCTTAGTTGTAGGACACTTGCTCCTACCAACTTCCCTCACCATTTCTACCCACATGGACCATGTTCATACTGCTGCAGCCCTTATCATAGTTCAGGTAATTGTCCATCCTGAGGACAATTTTCTAATTTTTCATATGAGCAGATGAACACCAATTTCTCCAGTCCGGGGTCTGAATCAACTTCCAATTTCTACACCTCAGACTGGAGCAACCATTCTGATTTCTTGTGGCAAGCTCATGCTGTGGGAAATTATGCTCCCCAATCTCATGAACTGCACCATCCTGAATATCCGCAGTTCAATAACCATTCTTCCATGCCTTCACCTAGCAATTACCCTCTTCAAGAGTCATTAGTGCAACATTTTCCAACTGCTCATGTTGATGACTTAGATGAGCGAGTAAACCAACTCATGGCAGCTAGGCGTGCCCATACCCAACCTCCTTACACTCACGCACCTAATAAGTCATGCTCATACTGTTATCATCCTTCTCATCGGATAGATGATTGTCCATTCATTAACCATTACATGATTGATGAGGAAGATGCTAGCAAGTTTGCACATGAGCATGTTCAAACCACCACCGTACCTGGAAGCAAGGAAAAAGATGAGGAGACTGTTGATGAGCCAAGTCTGGAGGACCCACTAGGAAAGTGCTTTGCTCAATTTGGATGTGACCTAGACCTTGACAAGTTACTTAAGCAAGCTGATGCCTTATTGGACTCCACTTCTAAATGCGAACTGAAAATGGGGAAACCACTGAGATATCATCATCTAGATCATCTACATCAGCAGCTAAGTCTTTCATTATGGATAACAAGGAAGAGGAAGAGAAAGAGGCGCACTTGGAGCAAGTTGAGCACCTGGAGCAAATTAAGCCCCCAAATCTGTCCAATGACAAGGAAGTGAGTACTAAAGCTCACTCCTTTGTCACAATCCCTCTTGAGACACTTCATGGACCCCAAGCTTCATCTTATCAATGTCTCAAAAAGCCGTCTCATTCTGAACGTCTCAAGGATCTATCCACACAAGGTCACAAATCTAGGAACCATGTTCCTAAGAAGATCCTTTGAAGCAAGCAATTAGGCTATCTAAGATGGCCAAACATCTTTCTAGAGAGATATCAACTTCTTAAGAAGAAAGGGTGGAAGAGATTGGTTGGACATCCAAATGATCGGGAAAAGCACTGTAAAATTTCTTCCCCATTTTAATTTATGCACATTTTCTTTCTTTCTTATTTTTATTTTATTTTGTGTCATTTTCTTTTTGTTTCTATCAGCAATTAATCTTTTGATATTTGTTACTATGAGGAAATATTGCTGTTAGATTTTGACAGGTGTTTTGGTGGTCAAGTTTGGGGGACGCCCTGGCCTTTGCACACTCGAGTTTCCTAATCCCACGGTATTGCATCTCTTGCCACATTGGGGACAATATGTCATTTAAGTTTGGGGATGTAGAAAAACACATTATCTTTTTTGTTTGTTTGTGTCTTTTTGTTTGTTTTTATCTGTTTATTTTGTTATTAAAAAAAAAAAAAAAAACTGCTATGTTGTTGATTGGGCATGAGTTACATCATAACTGTGGTTTGCATGTCATTAGTGTGTTTAACTATTTAAATACTGCATGTCATTAGAAATCTGAGTCATTTGACTCATTTGGTGGATTAGAGAGACTTCACATGTCTGAGTTGAATTACAAGCACACTAGCATAAAGTCTGTGAGGTATGAGATTTGGATTGATTAGGGTGTGTCTTGCGATTTGTAGGATGAGGTGTTGATGAAACCTTAGCTTGAGCATAGATAAAAATAAATTATAAATTAAAAATTAAAAAAAAAAAAAAAGTGTCATCATCAGTTTGAGCTTTTCATTGAGTAACCGGACCTCATGCCTCACTAAGCATTGAGTGTTCGCGTAAAAAGATGAGAAATTCAATTTGGTTGATTATATAGCTAGTTTGGCTTCGTAGCCTTTTTGACTTGAGTAATTAAGCCTTAGGGATGTTTTACATCTAGTGCCCTAAAACTATCTGGTTTGGGAGTCACTGGCCCAACACTCGTTACATAAGTCAATTAGAAAGCTTAAGGGAGCCGAACATTGCACAGCCTACACAAAAAAATTAAAAAATAAAATATATATATATATATAATGTATGTCTTGACTAAGCCTTTGGTGTTTTCATCTGTGTGAATTCCTATGAATTTTGAAGCACACCAAACTTTGAGAAAAATTGAAACCTCTTAAAATTATTGAAGCTTGTGTTCTCTCAAATTTCCACCTTTGAGTTGAATGATTTGTGGTTGGCTTGATGATTTGATTGTGGTGTTCACTTTGTTAAACCTGCTCATGATGTGAGAACCATGTGTTTGTGTGAAAATTGTGTTTCTCAATGACATAGCATTGACAATGTTTGTGGGTATCATTCCTGTTAAACCCTCACGAGACTTCACATGTTCACTAGGGATGCCTAGGGGTTTAAAAGGCTTCTTGCATATGTTAAATGCAATCGTCTTTCCCATGACAGCAGACTTATGTTTCTTGTTTTCATTTTTTTGCTAAGGGACTAGCAAAATGTAAGTTTGGGGGTATTTGATGAGTACCAAATATTGTATATTTGGGCCCCTTAACTTATGTTTGTTAAGCTCTTAGCTGTGTTAATTTCTGATATTTTTGGTTAGTTTTGGTGTTTTAGTGATTTGCAGGTTGTTAAGAGAGAAATGCGGCTTTAAGGTGATATTTGCAACTCATTCCATTAATTCTGGGGCTTAAGACACTTCATGGAGCATTGGCAGCAAATTGGGATCGAGCGATAGTTCGCACCCAACGAGTCCCACTAAAAAGGACATATCTAGAGTTGTATAGCTCGGACTGAGGTGATCTTGGTGTCATTGGAAAGTTAACTCAAAAATCTACAAAGTCATGTTTCACAAGAGTGGGCTAATTATGAATGGAATTGCGCTCGAGCACACGTTTAGTGTGATCGAGCACACTCGCGCCCTGCGCAGCAACATACATGTTGCACGAGTGTGATCGAGCGCACTCGGCCGACCTGGTAGCGTTAAAACCCTAAAATTAGCTTATAAATATCATTTTTTTTCATTGTAAACGTACAAAGACGCGCCGGGGGCGCTGTTCTTGGTCGTTTTTTGTGTTTTCTGGGTTTTTGTAGCTTGGAACTTGAATTCTTTTATAAGTTTTAAATTTTAATGAAGTAATTTAGTTTCCTTATGATTTCTTTTGTCGTGATAGGCTAAATCTTCAACTAAGGTTGAAGATGAAGTCTCACCATTGATTAGTTTTATGTTTTCATGTTTTGTTCGTACAAATCCATCGTTTAATATAATGCATGTTCGCTTCAATTCAATTGTGTGACAAAATTGTGATTGATTGTTGTTTATAAATCGTGAAAACGTTAGATATTCGTTGTGTTTCATCCAACGGATACATCGAATGATTTTATTGAGACTTATATCCATTGTGATTTACGGATACAGTGGATGATTTGATCTCAATTGGATATTCGTTGTGATTTATAATAGAGATTGATGGATTCATCGAATGATTCAATTGGTTTATAAAAAAACAATAGAACATATAGGGTTTAATTGTTTATCGGATGCATGAATGAAAACATGAGAATGTATGTTTTGATTTGGTGAGGTGAATTCTAAAACCTTAGTCGTTTATCTTTTGATTATTTTTATTTTATTTAGTTTATGTTTGTTTATTTTCAAAATCAAAATCATTTGGAACTAGGTTAAGATATAATTGATTTAGATAAAAATTAAATTTCACAAACACAATTCCTTATGAATCGACCTTGCACTCGCACACACACTATATTGCACACAACTCGTGCGCTTGCGAGTACAATCAAATTTGTACATCAGTTTCCGTAACGGGTTGCTCATTACCCTTCTCTACCATCACTGACATATCAAGTGCCCTGTATGCATCTGTTATATTTTCTTCCGTTGACATATTGCCTTGATACGTACTCTCCACTGAACTCACTCTTCCCATATCTGTTTCCATATCCTCGGCAAAAATCACGCCAGGAAATTTTCCATGCAGACTAGGATTCATAACTCTCTTTTTTCCTCCCATAACGTCCACTTCCAAATCTCTCCAAATAGGGAACTCTGAAATTTTCGAGCTTTCCCCCTTCGACCCCGATCTCGTGCTTGACAGATCGTTGGTAGTATCTTTGTCTCCCGTCTCCGGTCACTGTTGGGTGTCTGTCCTATTAGCCACATTGTGAGTGTGTCTATTGGGCTTAGTCAGCGCAGTTTCTACATCGACATGTTCGTACAATGGTGTGGGTCATCCCTGTCCACCTATGCATCGTCGATTTGGTAAGGGAACTCGTAGCCATGGTCCAAACTGGGGTTCAGACCCCTAGGTACCAAGTCCCTGTCGTTTCACGCACCCCATGACCCCATGACATATCACTCCACATAGGAAACAAAACCTTAGAAGCCGTTCATATTGGAGCGACACCCAAGCAGATTCTCCCTGATGTTTCAGCATTCTACCCCTTGGAATCAACCGTGACAAGTCCAGTTTGATCTTGACTCGAAGAAACTCTCCCCATCCAACTCCCTCCTCATCAGTATCAACCTCCTCCACCAAACCCACATAAGCTTCTATTTGGAAGCCCACTTTTTGGCACATGCAAGCCAAAGGTAGGTTGAACATTCGAATCCAAAAAGACACCTTCTCAAACTCAATTTTTGATGGTGGTGTTATTCCATCAAACAACTCCACCGAGAACAAATTACCCTCAAAGAGCGAGGGTCGTCCCTCCATTACTCTTGACTTGTCCCAAAAATATTCAAAATCGATCAGAAATATGTTTGCCCCCAATACGTTGAACAAGATTGTCCCCGACAACTTTCAAATTCGTAACAAGGTGGATTTTATGATCTCCTTACTGACATATCTATCTGCTATTAGTTTACCCACAAAGCAGGATTGTCTCCTGGTCACCATTTCTTCAAGATCATGCTTCTGGATCTCTACCTCCGCACCCTCTTCTTCCGACAAAGAGAATTTCCTCCACAGTTTTGTAATGTCTTCTGCCATGCATCGTCACAAGAGTTTACACCTGGTTCCACCGCCAAAACACCCGAAGCCTTCACCGCACACTTCAAAGTTGAAGAACCTTTTCTTCTCCTCTAGGGCTTTGAGACCTAGAGAGCAAACAGAGATGTTTAGTAGGATTTTGTTAAGTGATAAGTCTTTCTACATCTAATAATAAGTAATAAGAAAAAGGTTTAAACCGAAAGTTTACAAATAGAAGTGTTCTGCCTGACATACTAAATTATATAAAAGTATTTGATTCTTTTCTAAATACATGTATCGTTTATAAAATTTTATTGACAATACATACCGTAAGCTTTTGGAGAAATAATTTTTTTTCAAAATTAAATTTGATCAAGTTCTATGGGTGGTTACATTTTTTTTAGAAAATTAAACAAAAGCTAGAGCGTGGACTTCATTACCTCCGGTCCTACGCACTTGTAGAAACCATTTAGTATCTTTCTGACCACGTGAACTTTCTGACGATGTGACACTTGTTCCATTTAAAATATTAACTAAACTCAACACCAAATGGCTAGAAATTCATGTCATAGTCAATAGAATCTCACAATATGCATAAAGGGTATGAGGGGATTAAATGTAATTCCTCTTTTCTTTTCTTTTTTTAAAAAAAAAAGATTCAAAATAGAAAATATTTACAGGGTCTAGCCAAACATATTTTATGCAGCAAATCAACCCTTCTGATAGAAAGAAAGAATCACAACATCAGGCTAAAATCATTTTCCTTGAATAGAATATAAACAAAAGTTTATTAGGAAAATGTAATAGATGTGATCATATATATAATTGCCAAAGCGGCTTATATAACCAAGAGAGAATAGGTTGATAATAGTATCACATAAAATGATATCTCTTGGAATTGGGATTGCAATGGCAGCAACCTACATCCATATCTGTGGAATCAACCCTCCAATGGGGCAAGTACAACATCCTGAAGTGCTACAAGCTTTGCTTGCCCTCCATATTCTTCTGGCAAGACTTCCTCGCCAACTTTCTTTATGAAATCTTGTCTTTCGTCCTCATCGGTCACAATCACAATCTGCATCATCATCCCAAACTCAACCAATCTGTAAATCTGAAAACTAACTAAACCTAATTTTCTTGCTTTCAGAAACCAAAAAACTCAGATCATATACCAACTTCAGTATGATGTGATGTAAGTACCTAAATTGAATTGGAAAATTATTTATAAAAGGAGTTTAGCAACTTCTGTCAAATGTCTTTTCAAAAATATATGCATGGATCTGTCACCAGCCTTGTAGTGAAGCCTCATTGTGCAGTATTGGAGGGGTATATGCTCTATCTTCAAAGGCGAAAACATCTATCCTGATTTTGACAAAATTGGCTAAATGCTTTGCGAAGAGTTAATATAGTTTGGTTCTGTATAGGATCCAAAACAGTATGTACATATTAGAAACAGAAATATAAATAGAACTAGGTAAAAAAATATCCCATGCAGTTTAGAAAAATTTGGAATGTGCAACAGATTCCAGCAATTTAAACAAAACTTTCACATAACAGGATTGAGTAAAAAAAATCAGATAATCTTTTCTGTATCCATAACTTTATGTGAGAAAATGTATGTACAAAAGAAAAATCAACCCTTATATACATAGAGTTGGAATATCGGTGTCTTTTTTCCGCATTGCAAAGTCACTGACTTGCAATTTTTAAAAAGGCATACCATCTGAAAGTACCCATTTTGAACCTTATATATGGTTGAGTTAATCTGACCTAAAGAGGTTTCTTATATTTATATCGTATATCAGATACCTTTTCCAGAGTAGCCTTCTCAAGGAATCTAGAAACCATTCTCCAAACACTCACAAAGAATCGTGGCATGTGTAGAATGAAGCACTTTGCTAAACGTTCAGGGTAGTAAGCCTACACAAAGGAAGTGAGGAAGAACGAGATTATCAACAAAATAATGCATTGAAGTTGAATCAAGCGACATCTAAGAGCTTGTTTGAAATTGCGTTTAAAAAATGGAGTTTTTAAGCAAAAAAGAACTTTTGGGCAAAAGTTTCATTTTTAAGTTTTTGTCAAAATTGTTTTTTTGGCTATTTTTAGGCTTTTTGGACCCTTAAAAGCTCTTTTTTTTTTTTTTTACCAAACGAATACTTTTTTCTTCAAACGAACTTTTTGAATGTTAAAAGTACTTTTAGACTTTTCAAACGCAATCTCAAACAAGCTCTAAATAAGGTTTTAACTCTGTCATGTAATTCCCTTAACATATCAGAGGCATTTAAGGCATGCTTTTCCATTATGCATGGACACCTTTACCAGATGGTATAAAAAAAATTAAAATTTTAAAATTAAAAAAATTAAAAAAATTAAAATTAAAATTTAAAAAAAAAAATGGTAATTCCCTTAACGGACCCAAGACTTTTAAAAGCTGCAAGAATTTGTCTATTCCAGCGTGTCTTACAACCTAAATCGTACATGACCAAGCCCAAGGTGGCTGTTAAAACTTTTGGCCTAGATATAGTCTACTTCTTGGAGGGAGTAGATGGGATATGGGAAAAGTTATAAATAATTTTTTTTTAAAAAATATATATATTGCGAAAAGGACAAATCTGGTGAAAAGAAACAGGATATGACAGCATGCTGGTGCAGAAAAGAGAAAACAGTGAACAACTACACTTTTCAAAGCAAGGAGAAGGTAAATGATAAAGAAACAGCCAAGAACTAAAACAACGAAAGCCAGAAGAGCCCCCCACCCCCTTTCCTTTCTGTTTTTTGCACTTTCTTTGTTCTCTGCCTCTTATCTGTTACCACATAGAAAACTCATAAAAAGAAAACTACAATCACCTGTAAAAATTGAAACCCAGTAATTAATCCTCTTGCATCAATGTTCCTATAAGTAATATGTTGTAGGTCAAGAATGCCAATCAACTTTTCATTTCCAATTTCTCTTCCTTTGAAAGAACTGAAACAGAAAAAAAAAAAAATACCACATGAAATGCTATTCTCTATCTCTGGAAATAGAAAGAGAATATTAAAAAGTGCACTATGTGAAAAATTACGCCCATTTAAACACAATAAAGCTCAATGAATTACTTACCTCTTTGGAAGCAACAATAAAATTAAAAAATAATAAAAATTAAAAAAAAAAAAAAAAAAAAAAAAAAAAACCCAGTTTTAGACAAACCAACGCTAGTCTCAAATTCTATAGGATTTTAGGAGCTTCTCTGAATGGAATTTCAGTATTTTAATTAGCTGATGGAAGAGGGGGGGAGATTAAAGTTACATTCAGAACAAGAAAGATATACCTATTGTATCTGAAAAATAGGACACAGCACCAAACTTACATTAAAAAATTAACCACAAGCTCCCTTAAACCTTTACTAGTTATTTTACATTCCAAGAAAAAGATTTTGAACATAATAGTTTTTATTTTTTATTTTTTATAAGCAATATCGTATAAATCAAAAAAAGCACAATGCGCCTCTAAGTACACAAATAGTATACAAAGTAAAACCTGCAAAACCCCACAAAAAGAAGATCCTCTACCAACCCTAAAAACCAAAGAGTCCTAAAGAATCCGATACCCCAAAACCCTCAAAAACCCTAAGCTCAATAGGCAAACCTACATCACCCTGCCAATGACCATATTCGAGAGGCCTCTAGCCTCAAAATTAATTGAGCATTCCAAATTTTTGAGCTCCCTCTTCCTCTTAGCCTTTGGAGCAGAAACGTCATTTTTGGGCTCCCGCAATGGGAGCGAACTTCACCGCATCAAGCGCCACCTTAGAATAGCCCTCCACCCCCTCCACCAACGTTTCCGCCACAAACTCGGTCAACAGCTCCTTGTTCTTATGCAACTGCTTAGCTATCTTATCCTTCACTCTCCGCAAATACCCCATTTGAGACTTGGAGACAGAAGAATAAATGGATGCAGCCCTCTCCATCATACAAGGATAAGGATGGCGAAGTCTCATAATTAACAATAAGTAAATGTCATTTTATAATTAACATCAAAATTGATTATATAAATTTCAAATCTCCTCCCCACCCTCTCCCCGGCATGGACTCTCTCTCTCTCTCAAGCACAGAAGTTGATTTTAGGTCTTTCAAAATTTTGCGTTTAGTTACATTCAGGTCGGTGGTGTTTCTATCCTTGGATTTTGACATCATCCAACTACTTTTTTTTCTGGGATAATTTCTAACAAGGAATGGAATGTAAGAAACATTTAAGTATCCCATCCAACAATTTCTTCTAAAGAAAACACTCAAGTTGCCAGGAAAGAAATACTAATATGAACTTGGCAGTCCTTGGACATGCCAATACTGCATATTTGGATAACAAGAATGTTAGGTCAAAGCCCAACTTTAAGAATTATAATTATATCCTCATTCTAGATATACAAACTCATATTTTTCCTACTAAAAAAGGGCCCAATATGTGTAATGAACACAGAATTTTTTTTCTGAAATTGGATGGTGATGAATTGTAATTGACAAATTTGTAGTGATGAATGATGAAATTGGACCTTTTATATATATATATATATATATATATATATATATATATATATGACGAGGAACCCCTTCAAGGTAGGGCCCCTAGAACCCATCCCGGTCAGGTAAACTCCGGATACACGATCCCCCCCCCCCCCCCCCCCCCCCGCACAGGTAAAAAACGTGTATCAAGTAATTGAGAAGAATCAATTAGCTAACCTCATGGCATTACACCAAACGATCAACCATTTTAGCTAACCCTTGCGGGCTAAATAGTTGATGGGTTGTTTCAAGGACAACCTAATCTCCAAGAAAGAAAACTCAATTGCTTCTAATGAGTCTGGACAAAGCTTACAATTCCACATTTGGCCCTTTTATACTAAAAAGTTAACAACCATTCCAACAAACTAACATAGGCATCAGCCCATTATTACATCTTACAAACGCCCACGCCAATTGCAACACACCCATCCACAACATAAAATGTGTAAGTCTTTGGAATTGGATGAATGCCAAATAACCCATAGTCTTCTTATGATCATTCCACCTCACCCTCAACCTTAAAAGCACCATCTTATTCACAAGTCTTCCAAAGCCTTCTAGAACACTCTTACGCATACTCCTTCGCCACTTAACCCTTTGACACCCTTGTTTTGAGCTTGCTTGCAATTCCACCATACGTCTGTCACACCACCACCCTGTACAACAGCTACAACTTGTACTTGACCTCTAACACAGCACTACTCCTGGATCTTAGGCAGAATCCACAGGATTTTGTGCAAGGCCATGACAATATTTCCCACCATGGTCCAATGTGTTGTACTTTCCAATGAGTGAACTAAAATTTCCTTGTCCTGCCCTTTCTGGAGTTGTTCTGGCATATTCAACATGTCTTGCACAGTTACAACACCAGTTAAGCGGGCATGTGCAACTTAGCAAAACATGGATCTTTCCCTCTCTTATATACGCATATACATCATGTTTTAAGTAACATTTACACCAAGCATGGACTCTTATCTCTTTTTTAGCTACAATCACTTTCAATTTAATCTCTATGTTGATACCCCAAGCGATACTTCAATCGGATGAAGATCACACCTCATGAAAGCGAATGTCACTAATTCGAATCTCTTTTTTCCCTCTCCTTGGGGCCAATTACATATCAAAAACAAAAATTAATCTCTATAATGAAAATAAAATCTATGAAAAATTTATAAAAAGTTTTGGCCTTAGAATCATGATTAGGCTCATAAGAACTATCCCTGTTATCGCCAATCAACTCTAGCTCAAATAGCACCTCCTAACCCCATAAGAATGTTGTGTGGTGAAGTTAAGTGTTCGAGACCCACAAGGTGCATGTGGAATTTACCAATAAAAAAAAATACAAAGAAAGAAAGTGAAAAGAAAAGAAAAAATTATTGCTACATGTTATCCTGCCTCAATGACCCAACTTTCAAAATTTACCCTTTCACCTGATTTCTAAACACGTATCAATATTAGAGAAATGAATGGGTACCTTGCAATCGTTTTGTCTAGCAGATGAACAACAAATTCTGCACAATGAAACAAAACAAAGTGAATCAGGGATTTATTAGCAAACTGTTGTAAGAAAACAGAAGAGGGGAAATCCAGTTGTTTTATTGATTTTCGTAGCCATCTGCTTATTAGTACAATGAAATGTATTTTAAAGTTATCCCATCAATATTCGAACTATGATTGGTTTATCAAGGCTGTACTCTAGAGATTCTACCCATCAGTCCCCAACATCGAGTCGATAATAATCCTAAATTATATGTTATTTAGAGATGGGGTTTTGGGGAGCTGAAAAGTCTTCAAAATAATTTAATGCCAAAGCAAAGAAATTGTTTGCCATGTTCACGAAGTCGTTATATGTGGCTTGATTTTGGAATTTGATCAACCATTGAGAAACTGGCCACCTCTATATCTATCCATATATATGTACAAGACCAAGGTTATCCTAATTCATGATTTCTAGTCTCTAGAGCTGATTTAAGGATAAATTTTTTTTTTTTTTTTTTGCCAGGGGGGGGTGTTCATCTTTGTAATCGCCATAGATACGAAGCAACTTCAAAAACTAATCCAAGTGAGAGACATGATACATCTGACCTCACATCATGTGCAGGAGTAATTTGACCGACATCAGGGAAATTATATAAAATGAATACTGGTTGAAAGGAATTTGCCAACTATGATCACTTCCTTGAACAATAATAAGTGGTTGATCCATGGCATAGAAGCAACATTGGCAGGAACAAAACAGAGAAGAACTTATCATATTGGAATTGCTTACCCTCATTCACTATGAAAATCAAGATTCTTTTTCCTATTTATATTACTATATTAATGGCGTAATCACTAATAAACCACATGCATTTTCATCTTTAGTTGATTTTACTGCCTTTTAAGATTTAATATTTTGTAATGTTTTCCCTTTTAGATGATTTACTTACTCTTTAGGTTTTAGTTTCTATCCTTAGGTGCTTTAGGTTGATGTTATAAGAAGACTGATGGATGTATTGCAAATCAGCTTTTGAGAATGAATTTTGAATATTAGTGAAATTTTCGGTTTCCTTTGCTTTTTTCTAAGCTATTTGTTAGCTTGTTAAGTGATGCAGGAGGAATTTGAGAAAATTGTTATTTTAATTATGCATGTGTGTTTTAGTTTTCCTTTTTCAATAAAGATTGAGTTTTTCCTTTCCTATTAGGATTTATTTTCCTTTTCCTATTAGGATTTGTTTTCCTTTTCCAATTAGGTTTGCTTTTCCTTTTCCTTGTTAATTTAGGAGATGGCTAGCCTATATAAAAGCATTTAGTCTTTGTTATTTTTTAATTCAGTTTATACTACCAATTAAATTTAAGTCTTTCAGAGTTATTTCTCTGTTTGCTTATTTAGGGCACTTAGAGACTTTCTCTTCCCTATTTGTTATTTTCTCTCTTCCTGAGTTCCCTTTCTATCTTCAATTCTTAGTTTTTGCTGCTATCATACACTGTCAAAACAATCTTAGTTCTACCCGGCGTCATTAAGTTTATAGAATTGAACTCGTCGAACTTATTTCTTTTTCCATTCACTTCCGCTATGTCAAGTGCTACTAGAGTAGGTTTTATCTTGATCGATGACCAATCAGCGCAATGATAACAATATCTCTTATAACATCGCTTGTAAGGGAGAGGCACTTTCGAGAGCCAAATTCTTGGTGTACTGTACGTGCTAGCAAGCATAGCGCGAACCACAAGTGTTGCACAAACTCCAGGACACTATTGTTAGACTGACATAGAAACCCATTTCAGTCTCGCAGTGTTCACTAGTTTTTGATCAACAATGAAATTCGCGCTTGACCCGTCCATAATTGTAATCCTAAACATCTATATCAGCAACCAACCTACAAAGAGAAATTCAATCACAACAAGGATGATGTAGAGGCTAAACTACCAAAAGAAAAACAACCTCTGCAGCCACAAACTTTTGATCCGTCAACCGAGCCAATTGAAGATCACTCGCCACCTCCTCAACCCCAATTGCAACTTGTCAATTCAGTCAATGCGACAGAGGAGAATCTAGACCCTTTCAAAAAAGTGTGGTCGATACAGGGATAGTTGAACATCACCCTCCACTTCCTCAACAACAAGTGCAGCTTGTCCATGTAATGGTCGAAAATGGCTACTTACGGTTCAAGTATCAAACCCTGAGGAGACACCATATCCAAACGAAAACTAGAGGACGAGTTTTTTTTTGAATGGGGATGTCTGATGTTAGATAGATTCAAGGTTGTGAACAAGTTTTTTCCGAGTGGGTGTGCCTAATGTAAGACAGATTTCAGGTTGAGGTAAAATGGCCCAATCGGACCAGTTCGTCGGTACTTTCAAAAATAAGGACCGAATGGCCTGATCACATGACGTTTGAATGAGTGCAAACGGGGGCTTTCAAGAGGCCAAGTTGACTCAACCAGCTGCATCTTGTTCAAAAGGGGGTTGCGACCAGTCGACGCTAGAATCTTGGTAGAAACCAAGCAATCAACCAAAAATAAATGTGCAAAATTCCTGATACACAATATCATTTGATTTCCTGTAGATTTGGGTGGCAATGCACATATGGGACCTTTTGATCACAATTGATCACAATCCCAACCAATTTTCTTTCTTATTTAGCATTAATCTTAGCATCAATAATCTCCATAAAGATTAGGACTTGTCAGTTTTATTTAGTCTTTCCATCTTTAGTTGATTTTGTTTAGAATTGATAAACAAGGCCACTCTGTTCACATAAATAGTAATTCAAACAAAAAAAAAAAAACAAAGACAATTTAATAATTCAAAAGAGAAAGCAACACATGCATACTACAAGAAGTCGCATATGCCTATCCAATGGGCAACACCATCAGGCCCACCACGCCTTCAAATAATTGATCCAATCTTCTGATTAATCTTTCATATCAAACCCCTAACCATCTGATAGGAACTTTTCCTTGTCAGTGGCGACTGCCACATTTTTATATTGATGGATTCAGTGTTCCTAACCTTTTCAAAACGAAGCAATGTTTGAGAAGAGACTTAAATGACTGACTGCAACAACATAATTCCCTTTTGGGGACATATACCTAAAGCCCATGAGAGCATAACTACCCCAGTCAGAAATTATCTAATAATGAGAGGCCAACACACCTCAATAAAAAAAACGTTCATATGGCGCCAATGCCATGAGTCTAGAACGCCAAACCAAGTGATAAAGTCCAACCTGTCCAACTCACATCAAGCTTTTATGCTGGAACTTTTCTCTAATGGCACATAATGTCCCACAGATGGGACAACTTAAGACCAAAAGGCATCAAGGCACCGACTAAAGAAGAATCAAGGCAATCAAAATTGACAAAAGATATTAAATATAACTCTGTCAAAATAAAATAAAAACCAACTCAATTATAACAATAATAAAAAAGTAAGCTTTAGCTAATTACTTTTGAATTGGACAGGATCCTTAGAAGGGAAATGCTTGCTTGCTTTGACAACCATCACCGGGTATCCATCCTTTGTTAAACCCTGAAGATAAATCTTTCTGGGTTCCAGTTCATCTGGAATTTCGGATTCGGATATGAACCCATTGGGCACCATTGCAGCCCTCCACTTCAGCCACTGGACAAACATCTTTGCTGCTTTGTCTGGGTCCATCGACCTTGCAATCAAGAACCTCATGAGCGTCGGGTCGCCATGCCCCTGCAAAGACAAACCCATGAAATAAAAACTTAACCCAATCAAATACACTGGTGCGTTGTTTGAAAAAGGTACAGATCGGTTTACCTCCGTGGAAGACCCGAGCTTCTCAACTGATATCCTCATCTGGGTCAGTGCAATTTCTTGGTTTTTCTCCATGTGAAGTTCTCAGAAGATTGTTAGCCTTGTTTTCAGATTAAAAAAAGATGGGCTTGAACAGGGAATGAAAAGAAAAACAAAATAAGCTACTTTGACTCAATTTCAAAAGATTAATAGAAAGCGAGAGGTGTGGATTTGAAGGGGGTGGAGCATACGGAAGAGACGTGAGAGTTCCGTTGACAGAACGCAACATTTGGTAAAAGGAGTGAAACACGAGGACTTTAAAAAAAGAGGGAACAACGTACAAAAAAATAAAAAAGAGAGGGAACGAAGTCACGAACTCCGAAAATTCCAGCAATTTCCAGCCATAGAAATTTTACAAAGTGAACACCAAAAATACAATAGATATTTAACTCCGTATTTTAAATTTAAATTAATTTTATAGACTTTTTTTCATATATTTTAACTCAACATAGTTCCCACCATTCACTATCAAACCCTCCATCCACCTTTGAGCTCCCGACATCAAAGTTTTTCAAACCAACCAAGACAATGGTGTTATTTGTTAAATAACATCACATTTTTCCACACTATTCATCTGATTTTTCAAAAAAATTAATATTAAAATATTCTTACTTTATATATTATATCATTTATTTTTTACTATTATTTAAATAAAAAAATTACTACAAAACAAAATTTTTTTCATTTTTCAATACAACATTTTCACTATTCTATACTAATTATTACACTCATTTTTTTCCTCACTAATCATGAATAATGCATTGTAAAGGGCTTGTTGTTTACCAAACAAGGCCAATGACTCCAATCAAAGGCAGAACTAGCGTTTTTGAGTTCAAGAAGGCAAAATTTAAAAAATTAGGAGTAAATTGAGTTTGAGGAGGAAAAATTTAAAAATTTTGGGATAGAATTCTTATTTTGGGAACTACATGGCCCCTTGGGGGGCCCTCCAAGGGGCATGTAGTTCCGCCCTGGACTCCAATGGTTTTGTTGATAAGTATTTTATTTATGAGGTATTTTGTCAAGAGAAGTAAAATTATTTGATGTGAAATGTTATATTATTTTTTAGATTTGGTCAATATTTTTTTCCTATTTGGCTCATCTTATCTTAGAAATCAACCATTAGATTTATAAAATTATATGGAGCTCAAGTAAGTCAATGTTGGATCCCATAAATCTAATAATTGATTTATTAAATTTGTAAAAGAATATAAATCAAATATAAAAAAACTTATTAACCCTTAACATTTATCATTATTTTTTTTAATGTTGCTTATATTTGAGGATGCAAAACACCCAATTTTATACCACAGTTCACTGAAGTTATTCTCATTGTAATTTACTTTGTTTTTTAAATCACATTTTTCATTTCTCCTTCTTTCCAAAACTAGCTAGATGGTTAAAAAAGTAATAAAAAATAAAATTTAAAATTTCTAGTTCGATGGCATTAATGGATTAATACCTGCTTTTGTCACGACACAATCAACGGGTTCAAATTTTGACTTTTTATTATATTTATAATAAAATACTAAAAACATTAAAAAAATAATAATAATAATTAGAGAAGTGAAGAAGTCACCCATCCACCTCATAAGTCATAAGGGAGACGACCACCACATATAATTTTGATCTCGAATCTCTTTAGATAAAAATAGATTTGAGACTATTCACTAAGAAATCTTAGGGCTAAAAATAAGACAAATGTCCTATTAATAAAAATATTATTTAGGATAAAAATAATAATGAAACAAAATAAAATAATAGTGTGGCTGACCACCCCCCCCCCCATCTTGGCCATAGGGGTGGTGGCCGGCCACCCCCAATCCCCCAAGGGCAAATCGGCCCAACCCTTTATATATATATATATATATATCATTTTGCCCTTAGGGTGAGCCACCCTAAGGCCTAGCAGGGATGTCCAAGCTACTCTTAAGCTTTTGGGGGTGGTTCGGCCACTCCCTTTTGCAAGTTGGTGGTGGCCAAACCACCCCCATAGGTCATGAAAGTGGTTTGGCCACCCCTAGTTAAAATGGGGGTGTTCGGCCACCCTATATGACCAAAATGGGATGGCCAACCATCTCTTATTTTTTTTATTAATTTATTATTTATTAAATTTTAAATAATATTTTATTAATAAGGCACATGTATCATTTATGACTCTAAGATTTTTTCGTAGAAATCTTAGCCATAAACTGAATACTCTCTAATTATTTTGAACTAGATAGGATCTAATTCCATCACAAGGGTAGCCGAGATTGCTTTAGTAACCACCTATGATAGAACATGGTTTATGCCACTTCATTATTTTAAAATGAAATGAGTAAAATTTGTGAAAAAATTAAGAAGTTAAAATGTAATTTTAAAAATTAAAGGAATTAAATTTAAAAAGCTAAAAAATTAAGGGAGTTACACGAATTGTTTTTCAATATTTAAAATAGGAGTGACATGGACAGTAGACCATATAATTCCACAACCTATTTGTCTCACTCCTCATGAGAGAAAATAGGACAAGGGAATCTCCTCACAGCCAGGGATTGCTGTGCAGTGTAGTCTACAACTTGCACGTTGACCATGTATAGAAACATGGACGAGTGTCAAAAAGGTAATTCTCTGAACAATAATATATTGCCACTTAATAAATAAATAAAAGCACCTTTCATAAATTCTCTTTGCTTTTTTTAAATTTAAATAAAATTTCTCAAATCCTTCACTGATTTTTTTATATATATTCTTTAAAATATCATCTAGTTTTTTTAATTTTTTCCTAAATTTGGATTGATGATATAGGTATCTCATATTTTTTCTATTCACAAATTCTCTTTCTCTGTTTGGAAAGAGAAAGAGAAAGAGAATAGAAAACAAAATTAAAATAGATGTTTGGAAAGGTGAATTAAATTGAATAAAATTAACATTTCATGTTTGGGTGATAATTCTTTTTGGTGGGTTTTCTTTGCAGAA
Organism: Corylus avellana; assembly: GCF_965113065.1. NCBI lineage: Eukaryota > Viridiplantae > Streptophyta > Magnoliopsida > Fagales > Betulaceae > Corylus > Corylus avellana. The sequence goes on from NC_142493.1 coordinate 17,819,105, forward strand.
ATCTATAAAAGCTAATGATTAGATTTTCACAAATGATTGAAAATGTTTTTTTTTTTCTTAGAAAAAAAAAAGAAGAAGCCATCTCCATGTTTGAAAACCACAATCTACGCCCCACTTTTCACGTTTAAAGCACGTGAGACCTAACTAGTTGTATTCAAAGGATCTGGATCCCTCTAATTCGGAAAATATTGGAGATTTTCTAATTGTTAATTGTGGTCTTTTATTTTAAATTTAATGGTCTATAAAATTATTTAAATCTCGATAAAACAAAAGTCAAAGTCAGCATTTAATGCCTCAGTTATACAAAAATAGCTTGCATTTTATGGAACAGAATCCTCTCCAGTTTATTTTGTATTGGAGAATATCCAATTTATAGTTAGAATTTTTTCTTAGAAATCCTAAAGCTACAAATGAGACACATATCCATTAACAAAAAATACTAATAAAATATTATTTTTATATTAAAAAAATATATAAAATAAAATAATAAAAAAAAATGAGGAGTGGTTGGCCTGGACCACCCCAGTTGGGGGCTGGGGTGGCCAAAGCCACCCCCCCATGGCCCTTGGGGGATGGCCGGGCCACCCCCAAGTGCCAAATCTAAAAGATAATAATAATAATAATAATAATAATAATTTGTTTGGCCCTTGGGGGTGGCCGGACCACCCCAAGGGCCTAGGACTGCTTCGGCCACCCGGTCCCGTCGCCCCCATTGGCCAAATCTTGAAAAAAAAAATAATAATAAAATAAAATAAAATTTGTTTGACCCTTGGGGATGGCTGGACCAACCCCATTGGGATTGGGAGTGGCTTCGGCCACCCCAGACTGGCCGGTCTAGGGTGGTCGAAGCCACCCTAGCCCCCAACTGGGGTGGTTCGGCCACCCCCAATGGGGTGGCCAACCATCCCTTATTATTTTATTATTTTATTTTATATATTTTTTTAAGATAAAATAATATTTTTTTATTATTTTTTGTTAGTAGACAGGTGTCTCATTTGTGGTTCTATGATTTTTAAGAAAAAATTATAGCCATAAATTGGATATTCTCCAGTCCGAAATGGATTGGAGAGGATCCTACTTCGCATTTTCTAGACCATGGAATTTAAAAAGAATTGCCATGATTAACAATTGGAGAATCTCCAATTTTTCCCCAATTTAAAGGGATCTCAATTCGTATTCACAAAACATGCTTGTGTATCATTTGCATCACATCCCATAAACCTAACCATGCAACATTTTGACAACATTTCATCAAAACAATTTGTAAAGTATGACTTAACACAATTGAAATCGTTGAAAATATACATAAAACGTCTATCATCATAAAATATTTGGGTCGACCTAAAACATTTATATTATGCTTTAAAAACAATTAAAATTCTATTCTTTTGCTTAGTAAGAAATATACTTACAATTATCTTGAAAATGACTCTCAACTCAAGCTTGACACTAATATACCGCATCGCATGTCACAATTAAACACAACTCATAACTCAACTTTAGCTCGATCTAGACAAGCCATGATGCTTAATTTTACTTAGGCACTCAACTCTCATAACAAACCATGATGTTCAAGGGTCCAATATACTACCCATAAACTAATAAAGCTAACCCATAGAGGGACTTTAGGGTTAATACTTAAAAATCTCAATTAATGATACTTAGAGACATTTAGGGTTCAAGTCTTACCTTGAACTAAGTGGTGAGATTGAAGTCTCGGCACTCATGAACTCTCTCCAATAGGCAAAAGCCCTAAAGAAATTGTCAAGATTAAGCACTACATTTTAAAAATGTAGCTTAACTAACATAAAACTAGGGTTTACAGAACCAATCGGTGAAAATGAAGTTCTAACATTAAGAATCCTTAGACAGTCATGCAATGGATACGTGCAGATTTGATTTGTTACCACTTGTCTTATTTGAATTTGATTTGTATTAGAATATAATAAGCCTAAAGGATTTTCCTTGTATATTAATGTATATTTCCAATTCAGTTATTCACGTATATATGATTATAAATAGAATGCCGTTGCTGTGTTCTGGTCAAGTAACCAAAACCATTTCACTATTATTGTGTTTATGGTACGTATTAGAGCTTTCATATGCAAACGCCTACTCTCTATCATTGTTTTTTTCAATGGCTTCCTCTTCAAACACCTCCTCTAAAACCTCATTCACTCAACTCCCTGCTCTCAAACTTGATGAGCATAATTATTTTCTATGGCTATCACAAGTTGTTCCTACATTGAAAAGCCATGAGTTAATGGACATAGTGGATGGTTCTGACCCATGCCCACCTCAAGTTATACCTGATGCATAATGCAAGGATCGATGTTCCTAATCCTAACTATGCCATTTGGGTCAAGAAGGATCAATTCCTTCTCAATTGGATAAATGTAAATCCTGTTGAATCTGGTTTAGCCATTGTTTAAGTCCTCATCATCAGCTGTGGGTCTCCCAAGGCAGGGACGAAGCCAACTTTGACATGGGTAGAGGCTAAGGGCCAAAAATTTTAGTGGGTATGGGTCAATAGGCAAATAATAATAATAATAATAATAATAATAATAATAATAAAATAAATTCCAAATTTTTTTTCCCTTAATTTTCTTTTTTTTCCTTAGGTTGGGGGGCATGGCTTACACCGGCCACCCCCAGTTCCGTCCCTGGCCAATGCTCCCAATGGCAACAAGTTAATCAGCCCAATACTTGGCATTACCTCAAATACTCATAGCAGAATTTGATTCCCTGGAAGTTGCGTTTCAAATGAGAAACATGTGACCGAGATTGAGATTGAGAGGCAAACCTACTTGCCAAAGATTTCCACACCAGCCAAGAGGTGTGAAGACCATAAACAAATGATTATAAGGGGGAGAATGATATATATATATATATATATATATATATAGATTCGGTCTAAGTATATATGTATATATATGTAGGTAGATAAAGATTCTTGGTCACACGTAAAAGATGTAGAAATGTCCTCACATTACCGTCTTCTGCTGCAAAATGACAACATCAACAAGCGAGCGTATGTATTTTTTTTTTTTTTTCATAAAGTACTCTTCTTTCTGTTGGTTCCTATCATACTCTCCTAACAAGATGGCCTTTCTCAAAATTTCCCAGGAATTGGCCTCCCTTATGCCCTCTTTGCCTCTTAGACTTAAGGTCCGTTTGAAATTGCAGTTTTAATAAATGAAATTTTAAATTTTGTATTTTTGAAATCGCTGCTTTTTAAAATCATAAAGACGTTTGGTAAAATATGTTAAAAAATATTCTTTTTATTAAATATTTATTATGCAAAATCATGATTTTGGATTAAATTCATGTCTTTTCAAATAAGCAACCCCTAGATTCAGTGCTTTTTAAATCGTAATGTCAAACGCCTTACGTTTTGTTATATATTTTAAAAACACAAATTATTCTTACAAAATCGTAATCTCAAACGTATCCTTAAGAAAGAAAAACCATTGGTTTGCTCGAATTATCTGACAGAAATCGAACCTTCTCATTATGAAATTTGCAAACAAGCTCATTGCTCATTAGATTAGGATTATTCTCAATCCATCCTCTACCATTGACATTGGCATAAATCAAAAAAAGGATCAACATTTCTATTAGACTTTTATTGTTGTCACTAATGGACCTAATTTGGCTCCATCGCATTCGTGCGGTCCATGAGCAACGCTCTTGAATGCTCTCAAGCTCTAGACTTGTCTCTCTCTCCTCTTGCACTTCATGTTGCTTGCTCTCCCGCTCTCCCGAGGTCTCTCAATTATAAAGTAGGCTATAGTTCAAGTTTGGATTAGCATATGTTCAGTAATTTTTTCAATGGTCCAAATTTAATTCTAAATTTATAAGAAGAAAAGAGTGAAGTTAAATTTGGACTGTTGAAAAAATTACAACACATATATTGTATTTTTCTTTTTTACAGCACCCAAGCCAATTCTAACGGTGTACAGGTGGTGCATCATTTAAAAAATTTTAAATGACGTGAAACTTAAGCAACATATACATCATTAAGTGTTGGGTAATCAAATTTGGGCCAAGAAAATGGTTAATCTTCATTTCAAGTAAAATGGAGAGTTGTATCTTTAGTTGGACAACCCCAAATATCCTCCTTTGTAATATCATTGAGTTTGCAATACCCTCATGGCCTTATTTCAAGACCCAGAATGACAAAAATACTGTGCATAAAATAAAAAATTTCGAAAAACAATAATTAGAAAACAAAATTATAAAAAAAAATGTGAGAAAATTCAGATAAAAAAGCAAAAGGAAAAATTTGAAAAAAAAAAAAGAAGAAAGGAATTATATATATATATATATATATATATATATATATGAAAAAGAAAATCTCTAAATTAGAAAAAGTGAAAGGAACATTACAAATATTGAAATATTGAAAAAGACAATACAAATAAGGTAATTACATAGAAGAAATATAATTTCCCTAAAAATTAAAAAAATTAAAAAAAAAAAAAACAAAACAAAAAAGAGAGAGACATCCCAAAATATTTTTCCCCGGTGAAAAACAAATTCCAACTCTAACGTGAGCTTCTTTCTCCACCCCCCAAAACACTTGAGCCTTTTTTCTCACCTAAATAATTTTAAGGGTAATTACCTTTTACTATCATGAACTACCATGCTTTGTCAATATGCTCCCATAAACTACCACGCTCACCACCCGGCCACATCAAACTATCATTTACTTACCAAAATCCTCCTTCCGACAGTCAACCTTGTTTTAAAAAAAAAAAAAAAAAACTTATAAATTAATTTAAAAAAATATTAATAATAATAGAGGGGTGGCTGCTGGTTGGGGGAGGCCGTGGCCAACTTGCCACCCCCAAAGGTGGCTAGGGGTGACTCGCCACCACCCCCAACCAGATTTGAGGGTGGCACGCGAGCCATCCTAGAGGTGACTGGTGGTGGCCGCGTGTCACCCCCATGGGTCGAGGGTGGCTATGAGCAGCCACTAGCTATTTCTGGGGTGGTTCGCTGATCGCCCTCTCCCCCAAGAGTGGTGGTTGTTGTCCCTCTATTTTTTTTAAAAAAAAAAAAAAAAATAATAATAATAATTAATTTATAAGTTTTTTTTTTTACTTTTATATATTTATATTTTTAATATGTTTATTTATTTTTTATTAAGAGTAACACGTATCATCATTCTATTGATGATGATGCAGCACGCTAATTGATTCGTTAAGTGTTTTGATGGAATTTGACTGCATGGACTAAATTGTTATTTTGGCCTACCCAATGACTTTTGAATTATTTTTTTGGGAAAAGTCCACATAACCCCCTCAAACTACTACTCAATTGACAATGTCTCTTCTATACTTTCAATTGGTACAATATCTCCCCAAATTAACAAAAAATTGTCAATGCTCCCCACAAGGCTAGCAAAAAGACAAAAATACCCTTATAAATTCAAAAAAAAAAATAATAATAATAATTTTTTTTAATAAGAAAACGAAAATTTTTAATTTTTTTTTAAATAAACGATAATTGTTTTTAAAAAACTAAAATTTATATTTTTTAAACGAAATTTTTTTAAAACGGAAATTTTTATTTGAAAAATGATTTTTTTTTCTATATATATATATATAAAACAAAAATTAAAAAAAAAAAGAAAATTTTTAATTTTTTTTTATTATAAAAAGGAATTACTTTAAAAAAAAATAAAAAAATTATTTGGTGACCCCTTGGATTTTATGCATTTTTTTTTTTTTTTTTAGTTTTAGGTTTTTTCTAGAATTTTAATATTTTGTTTTTTATTTTATTAAGGGTAGTTTCATGATTGGGGGAATATCTACAATTTTTGGTAGTTTTTTTTTTTTTTTTTTTTTTGGGGGGGGGGGGGGGGGGGTAGGGACATTATCACAATTAAAAGTTTGAAGAGACATTGTTAATTGAATGATAGTTTGAGGGAGACATTCTCAATTGAATAATAATTTGAGAGTAATGCTACGGAGCAACACTCCATCCACATTTTCCTTGATTAACCCAACCTGGGTTAACTACATTTTAAAAAAAAAAAATAAAAAAAATAAATAATAAACCCACGCGTAAATGAAATTTCATTTTCCCTCCCTCTCTGCACATCTCCCACCCCTCCCACCCTCTCCCACCTCTCCCCTCTCCCGCCCACTACCGCCGCCACCCACCATAAAGGATGAGTCCCAACACGAAGTAGCAGCGCCACTACCCACCATGACCTTTTCCCTTGTAAGAAACTCTTCTAGAACTTAAAAATACTTTTTTATTTTCTTATACAATAAAATTTTTGTGCGTTTGGATAGAAGAAATTGCAAAAAATGTGGTGGAAAACCTTTGGAATTGGAACTTTTGAACTTATGTACATACCCAAATCTGACACCCATACCTTAGTGCAGAAACAACAATAATTTTCTAACTTAAGCACCAACAATAATTTTCTGAAAAATCTCTGTACCATTAGAAATCGTTAAGAATTTGCACCATCACCAATAATCTCTACAAGGGCTGAAGTGCCCTTTCTTTTCAGAGTAACAAATACACTGCCTCCTTTAGCAGCCCTAACCAAAAGCATGGATTTTTAACAAAATATATAAAAAAAAAAAAAAAAAAAAAAAAAAAAAGGGCGCAGAGCTCTGTTCTAGCGAGGTCAAATCCAGGCCATTAAAATGAGATTTTTTTAACATAGATCAAAACATTTGGTTTGTCTGGTTCTTCAGCAGTAATGAAAATTTCAAATATATGCACAAATCCAATACTGTTCCAAGCATTAGGGAAACACCACCTAATTTTGTAGTTGTTATATTAACTTTGGGTTAATGTTTCTAAGTTGATTTTTATTTTATTATTTTTTTTTTATTGTAATAATTCATAGATTGACGCAGAAAATGAATGCGAATAGGAAAATTTACGTACACATATTCCCGCTGGTGATGATCTGCCCCCTCAAATTGTCATTGAAAATGGTTTGTTCGGCTCTTCTTCTCTTATTTGTACATTTTTTTGCATCATTTATTGTTTGTTTATTTTTTATTTTTTATTTTTTGTGTTGTAGATGAAAATGAAACTATAAGTAATGAGGACGATAATAATGGCAAGGGTAAGGGCAAGTTTGAGTGGAAGCTCATAAATGAAGACGAAAATGTTGATTAACCTCAGCAAGGTATGGCATTTAGCTCTATGGAAGATCTTCGCTCATATTATAGGCGGTTTGGTCGGAAAAGAGGTTTTGGAGTGGTAATCAAAAAAGTCACTAGAGACAAAATCACTAGGGAAAGCACACGTGTCACCCTTGCCTGTGGGCGTCAAGGCAAGCCATAACCCAAGACAAGCCAGCCAAATCCCACAGTAAAAATGGATTGTAAGGCAAAGTTGAATGCAAAGTTTGAAGGATAGTGGTCTGTGACTAGTATAGTTATTGACCACAATCATGATTTAAGCCCAAAAATGGGAAGATATTTTAAATGCAATAGGAATTTGAATTCTAATGTGAGAAGAAAAATTATAATAAATGATATGTCTAGTATTAAACTGAGTCAGAGTTATAATGCTCTTGCTGTTGAAGCTGGGGGGTATGAGAATCTTCATTTTGTAGAAAAAGACTGCAGAAACTTTATTAACAAGGAAATGCGCATTCGGCTTAGCCAAGGAGGTGGTAAAGCACTTATAAACTATTTGAATAGGATGCAAGCAACCGATAGTGGTTTCTACTTTAGAGTTGATTTTGATGATGATTCTAGATTGAAAAATGTGTTTTGGGTTGACGCAAAAAGTAGGGCATCATATGAAAGTTTTGGGGATGTCGTGACATTTGACACGACATACTTAACTAACAAATATGGTATGCCATTTGCTCCATTTGTGGGAGTGAACCACCATGGTCAGTAAATCCTTTTTGGGGCAGCATTAAGATCTAGTGAGGATATAGAAAATTTTGTATGGTTGTTTGAGAATTGGTTGAATTGCATGAATGGCCAAGCGCTCATTGCAATTATAACAGATCAAGGTCAAGCTATGAAAAATGCAATTGCAAGAGTTTTCCCAAGAACCCGACACCGATATTGTCTATGACACATTTTGAAAAAAATTCCAAACAAACTTAAATCATATTCAAATTATGTTGCCATTAAGAGTGCCATACATAAATGTGTTTATGAGTCTTAAACATGTGGTGACTTTGAGGTAGGATGGCAAAGTCTACTAGATAGTTATGACCTTAATGATCATGATTGGTTGCGCCAATTATATAATGACCGGACTTTTTGGGTACCGGCATATCTAAAAGGTGTGTTTTGGGCTGGTATGAGGACTACATAGCGGAGTGAAAGTATGAATGCCTTTTTTGATGGCTATTATCCGTCTACCACTTTGAAGCAATTTGTTGATTAATATGATCTTGCTTTACGGAAGGTTGAGAATGAGACTCATGCAGATTTTTAAGTCTTTTACTACTAAGGTTCGATGTATAACCTTCTATCTTTTTGAGGAACAATTTAAAAACTTTACACCAATACCAAATTCAAAGAAGTTCAGGTTGAGATAGTGCACAAAATTTATTGTACTGTTTCCCTTTTGACTAAAGAGGGTTCAATTTGCACTTACCAAGTGATTGAATAGGTAAAAGTTCAAAATGCAGTAGTTAAAGATGCTTATGTGAAATTAGTAACATATGTTGTCTACTTCAATGTAGATGAAGATGAATTTGAAGTAAAATGCACATGTGACTCATTTGAATCAAAAGGCATTGTGTGCAGACATGTCTTTTCTGTATTGTGTGCACTTAACATTGTATCTTTGCCACCCAAATATTATCTTGATCGTTAGAGGAAGGATGTGAAGCAAAGAAATACTTTAATTAAAAGTAGTTTTGATGCATTGAGTGCCAACCCCGGAGTAGAAAGATATGACAACTTGTGTAGACGTATGCTTACATTAGCAGAGGTCGCTGTAAGAAACGTGGATCACTACACAAAAGTCAATAAGCATATTAATATGTTAACGAAGGAATTAAGTGGTTCAAGTCCACCTTCTTTTGCACTTCCAGTCGTATCTTTAACATGTAATGAATCCATTGATGATGTTGAGTTGGCGGTAGATGGTGATGAAGTTCATAGTCCCAATGTAGCTAAAAAAAGAGGAAGGTTACCGCATAAAAGGAAGATGTCTGCGGTGGAAAAATTGACAGTGAATAACTCACGAAGAAAAAGCAATGAGCCGTGTAACAGTAATCCCAGTCAAATGAAACGAAAAAAGAAGGTTACTTACTTTCCTTCTCATATTGCTTGATTATTATTATTATTATTAAAAAAATTTGTGCATTTCTTAACATTTTTCCCGTTTTTTACTTAAAGACTTCCCATGGAGATGATGTTCCACACAGTGATGTTTTTGAAACTCAAGAGAGTGCAACTACTCAGGTATTAAATGAAAATAAATAAATATTTTATGAGATTTGGTTTATATTGTTCTCTGAAATCTTGAAATTGAACTTTGTAGGATATGTGGCCACTTGCTCTATTGGAACGGTGATTGGAATGGAAGGCCTGCAAGTTAGAATACATCTTTTTTTTTTTTTTTTTTTTTTTTTTTTTTTTTTTTATGTTTTGGCACTTTTTTGTTGTTGTATAGACTAGTGAATGTGGATTTAATTTCATTGTAAATGATACTCGGCATTTACAATATTGTAGATATTTGTAGAAGATGCCTCACTTTTTGTGTAAAGGTGAACTATGATTGGATTTGTTTAAATGTTTGGGGAATTACGTGGCAAGGAGAAGTTATATAAATGTGATATCCAATAAGTTAAGAAGCAAAATTCTGCATTTTTTCTCTACTGGCTGAGGAGTGCTTGTAATTGGATGCCCTGAGTGTGCTGGTTGATTATGATTATTAAGTACAAATTTTGTGCAGACTTCATTTCTTCTTTGATTATGTTCATATTAGCTTATTTGACACTTGATAATATTTCAAAAGATGTTGAGGATTAGACCGGTAAGTTTGGGTTAACTCATGTGCCTGGTTTTTTTGAGATTTTATGTAGATTTCATATTAATGTAATCCATTAGTTTACCAACTAGTCGGAGGAATCTAATGAAATTGTATACAAAATGTATTGTCTATCTGGGGTTTATGAGGTTGCTAACTTGCTGTAGCATTTCCAATTTCCTCCATTTATTCTCACCTTTTTACATCCAATTACAATTGCTGTATCATTAATTCCAATTTCTTCCATTGCACATATTTTGGCCACCTCACAATGCTAATGCATATATGCTGAAGTTATATGCAAAATTTTGCTTCTCAATCAATCAAGGCAACATACATGAACTTTAATTAAAGTACATTTACTCTCCAAATTGTTGATCAATGTGATTGTAAGTTAATTTACAACACGATGAATAAGTTCATCTTAACATCAGCTTACTACCACTATATTGATTGTAATCACTAACATAAAATAGTATAATAATGATAAAAATAAAAAAAATAAAAATAAAATAAAAAAAAAATAAAAAACTAAAGCTGCTTGATACATCTTCTCCCTAAATTGGTACAACTTTACTTTAGTTTGATACAACTCTTAACTTCAACTGAAATTGGACAGATTGATTCTCCATTTCACTACGCATTCTATCTCCTGTGTCATGTAGACGTTTCATTTCAGCACGCATTCTTTTTTCGTAAGTGTCCATTCCACCGAAGTTTTTTTTTCTATCCAGAAGGTCCTTACATAAGCAAGAATTCCACAATAACATAGCAAACATCCATTTGACGCATTGCTATTTGTAGATATTATTTTTCTGTTTGTACCTACACAAAAGATACAAGCTAAGGTGAAAATGATGTAGAACAAGATACTTTCGTCCAAAAACTACATCCAATATTTGAAGAACAGTTATCATCCAAAGAATTACCAAAAGGTATGCTCTACCCTGCAGTTTTTCAGCCAAATAATTACCAATAGTTATCAGCCAAAGAATTACCAAAAGTATGCTCTACCCATTAGTGGAATATTGGGTAGATGTATCTACCTTGAAATATATATGGATCAGCAAACGTTAAGTCTCAAACCTACAGACAAAATGCAAGTTCATAAAATTTCCTTGTATGACAGAAACTGAAAGAAAACTGAATTGTATAACAAACTATCTCCATTTGAAGAAAGCCATTTTCTGAAACAGACCTAAAAGAAAAATAATCCTATAGAAACAAAGGTGTATATAGATGTACCAAAGGAATTTGTGAACCGATCATTGAAAAAGCCAGATCAACGCGATCAAAATGAACCAAGCAAGCCAATTCCAACACCCATCCTTCCAAACTCAAAACAGGGGTCACAATCACTATCCCTTTTTTTTCAATAACATTTACCTCATCGTACATATATTTTAATTCACTCAACCATCACCCTAAACCTCCATAGACCCAAAGAAATTCTTTGTGAAAGTAAAACCCCCATCAAACATACCCAATTTTTTTTTTTTTTTTGGGCATTTTCATAGTTTATTTATTTATTCTGAGTTCGATCTTTTAAACATCATAATGTACAGAAGGAAAATTTGTTATCAGAAATAAAGAAAAACTACAAATTGAAGCCCTAAAATTCTTACCCATTTTCCAAATCAAACACAACAACCACCAATTGAAGCCCTAAACAAATAAATCAACCACCAATTATGATATTTGCCTCATTTAGGCAATTAAATCAGAAATAAAGGAATAATCTTCATACGTGTATACATACCTTCTTCAACTGGGTGGGAATTGCCAGCGGTGTGACGTGGGTGGCATTCAGTTGATGTGGTGGATGGAAGTGGCCGGTGGTGATGTCGTTTAGTGGGCGTCGCCGAGAGAGAGGAGCGTCAGAAATTTTAGGGACTCGTCCAATCTAGTGCCGTGCCGTGGTGTGTGGGCGTCTCCGGTGAAGTGCTCGTGGAGGGACTCGTCCCTCGTGGTGGGCGGTGGCGGTGGTGGGAGGCGGCGCGTCTGATTTGTACCCGCGAATGTTGGTGGTCGGCGGTGATGGATGGTGGTGGTGGTGGTGGTCGGTAGGAGAGGGTGGGAGGGGCAGGAGAATTTGGGGGAGGGGGGAAAATGAAAAAAACCTGATGGGTTCAAACCTAAAGCACGCGTGGGATTTGTTTTTTTAAAGGTTGGGTTAACCGAGGCAAATGCGGATGGAGTGCTGCTCCGTAGCAATACTCATAATTTTAGGAGGGTATGTAAATTTTTTTCTAATTTTTATTTATTTATTTATTTTATATTATAGGGAGAGGTTTGTAATTTAGAACACCAACCACATAGACCAATCTAGAATTTATCCTTTTTTTTGTTTAAATTTTTTAATTGTGTTTTAGGTTTTTTTTTGGTTTTTTTTTAGTATTGAAATTTTTTTTCTGTCATTTAATAAAATCTAACGCCTAAAAAGAAAATATTCCATCAAATTTAACAAGATTTCCTAACATTGACGAGTTTTGGTAAGTAAATAGTAGTTTGATGTGTTCAAATAGTGAGCGTGGTAGTGCATGAATCATGTTGATGTAGCATGATAGTTTATAAGGGTAAAAAGTAATTACCCCATAATTTTATCTCAAATCACCATCTTTTCAGTTACTCATAACACTTGCGTTAACGAAAGCAATTATTGGAACAACACAATTCAGAACAACTTGATCAAGTAGTAGCAACAATGCAAGCTTTGAGCCCTCAATTTGAGGTTTCCAACCAAACCCAGGTTATATTAGTTTAAGTTTGGTTGGTCAGCTTACATGCAGTAGCTCAGAATAGAAATAAATAATATATTTACAACCAGCTTAGCAGATCCAACGAGTAATAAATAAATGAGAAATTTCTCAATAACGTTAAAAAAAGAAAAAAAAAAAAGAAAAAAGAAAAAAGCCCTAATTAACTACACAATTATGCAGGCAAGATGCCACCATGCTGGAAACCAATTCAAGCTGTTGTCTGACACAACTTATTATTCCTACCCTAATTAAAAAGCTAATCCTACTCTCCTACACACGTGAACCTGTTCACAACAAGAATTCCTTCTAAAAGAAGCTTCCACAGTGCACCGAGTTTGGTACAGCCACTGCCAATCCGATCTACCCTAAAAATATTAAGAATTACCTACACTTCCCAAAATTTTTCTCTAAAATTTACTTTCCAAATAATGTCACAATCTATTATTTTTTAAAAATGTGTGACCATATTCGGTGAGCAAATTTTGAAAAGAAAAAATTGAGAAGTGTTGCATTCCTCTGACAACAATCCCTTCTCAGCATTTGACAATAAGTTGCAATCTCACCACACAGTGCAAGCCTGTTGAAACAAAAATTGGAATTAGACCTCCAGGAAAATAAAATAGAATGAGACATTCGAGCAATGTAATTAATAATCATTCGTGTTAATAAAGATCAGATCTACAAGCTGAATTGCATTTTCTATCATATGCAATAACCAAAATATAAAATAGTGTGAGCAAGTAAAAAGCACAACTTATCCAAAAGCCATATTATGGTCCTCCACAGATGAAACTAAAAGAAAATCACCTATAAGCATGACTACCAAAGAAAGGCTATAAAATAAAAGGATGCCTTATAGTAGAGAGATTGTTAAGAGCATGTTTGAGATTGCATTAAAAAATAGAGATTGTCTCTAGAAACAGCCAAAAAGAGTTTATTTAAAAAAAAAAAAAAAAAAAAAAAACCTCATTTTCAAGCTTCTCCCAAAACACAGTTTTGAGCTTTTTTAGAGCAAAAAAGTAAAAAAAAGGTTTTCCAAGTTTTTACAAAACGAAATAATTTTTTTTGGGCACATCCACTAAAAGCACTTTTTAAGTTTCATAACGCAATTCCAAATAAGCTCTAAATGCACAAAACCGAGTGAAATTTAGCACGCACATGCATATATGGCATAAAGAAATATACACAATAACCATGTAAACCAAGTTACCTATTCTGTAAAAACACTCGTGACATCATTCGACGAAAATTGTTGTAATATAGAGATGCCCGGTCTTGCATTATCCATAAAATCAACACTTGGCTCTTGCTTAACTCTGTTGTTCTCCGCATATAGTTTTCCATGGCTCAAGTTATTCATTTGTGATTCAAAATCATCTACTGCAAATCGACTTGGAATGCAAGTACCTTTACCAACAAATCCGAGATTCCGAAGAGGTCCTTGATCAAGCACTTCTCCTCTTTTCGCAACATAAGAAGCCTGAATATCATGCATACTAGGAACAATTCCTGGCAACTGTCTGGCAGCACTAAATGTAATGGTGGCTTGACCTTGCAGACCCATGTTAGTAACATTTACAGGGCAAGACGACACAGAAGGAGAAATAGAACCTGGGGCTGAGTAGCCATTAAGAACTCCTGTACTTTTCATAACCCCATTAGAGAATTGTCCTATATTCAATGGGGAATTATTTGATTGAGGCGAGAGAAGACTGTAATCAATAACAGAACTCCTGTTAAAGCTACAATTCTGACCGACTGAAGCAGGACTGTTTCCTGCCTGAAAATTGGCAGATGGCTGAGAGGGAGCTACAAGGCAAGATGGCTGCACATTGATTGAACGGCTAGGCTCAGAAAGCAAAGACTGCTGCTGCGATTCTTGCTGCTGTTGTCGCTGCTGCTGCTGTAATATATCCATCAACATGTTGCTATTCTGAGCACTCATCCCCCCAAGATTGTTATTAGGTGCAACTGGACCAAGGTTATTGGATGGCCACGCTCCTAACCCAGACGAAACATCTTCCACAGGAGGAATGATTGATTGCTGATAGTGTTTCGAAACATTTGATTGGCAATTTACTAAGGGCTGACCAAATGCCACACCATGTTCAACAGGGATACGCTTGGGTCCCTGTAAAGATGCTTGTAGAAGAGCAGGCTGCTCCATTGCTGCCACTAGGTTACCTGCTGGTCGACCTAAAAGCTCCGCATGCAGGGCTGCCAGTGTTTGTGGTGCGATTTGACCAGAAGCAGCCAATGCTGGGATGTCAAATCGTCCAAGTGAACCCAGTTTCACATTTGGGTCCACAGACCCACAAATGGTATTAGAAACTCCACTCTGCTGTTGAGCTACTCCACTTAACCTCTTCAAATATAGCCTAAATTTCTGCAAATTGAAATAGGATTACGAATCTTAAAATATAAGAAGTGGGATTATTCATTTGAGAAGTAATATAAAAAGATCACGTGCAAATCATATTCAGGTTAAAACAGAATTTAGTATCTCCAATATAAATATACAATGTTTCCCCATCATGTAAAATCAAGGTTCATCGCTATTGACATAAAGAAAAAGGCAGTAAAGCTACGCACTAGACAGTTCATATGACTTACTCCAATCTGATTTCAAATTCATCAAGATAGCTAAAAATCAACATAAATCCACAAGTGGCTCATCATTATTTAAAGGCTTACACTGCAAAGGGAGTTTGAAATAGTGGAAGCAATAAACCCTGAATCCACAGGGTTTGGAACCCATCACAGAATAAAGAAACTCTTGACAATTTTTTTTTTAAATGGTAAGTTACACACACCTGATGGGGACTTGAACCTACAACCTTCACCCTCCACTTTGCTACAAAGGGAGGAAGTCCCATTTGAGATAAAGCTCATTGATAACAAATTGTATTGATAGAAAAACCGAAGCATTCACCATTTACAAAATACCATCATAATGGACGATCCAAAATCCTGATGCTACCAAAAAGAAAATTTACAAAAATTACGAAATAAAGTAGAATTACATAACACTTCCCAAGCTATTTTAAATAGCCTAAAAAGGGACAACAGCAAAGGAATAAGCTGAAATAAACTGAATATCAAACCTAAAGGGATACCTCACTAAAAAAAGGGCCTGGAAACTGATGAAAAAAGTAGATTAAAAGCAGGCTCCACAGGCTGTTTTTTTAGGCTTTTGCTTGTCAATCAGCTCCACAAAGTCCATGGCAACCAGTTCTACATCGGAGTAGGGCACAAAGCGTAATACTGTCGTATTTTAAAAGCAGACATAGTTTGTTCTGACACGCATTTGACTTCTATTCATAGAGAGTATACACATACTCCCTTCTACTTTTAATTTATGCTTTAGAGTTCCCTACTTCCTATTCCTCTAGTGATAAATTCCAAGTGCGTATAAAAATTATCACATGCAAGCATAGAAGATTGATAAGTAGGGATGAAATAAACCTGCAAATGGCTAGCAACATTTTCTCTAGTTAAACCAGGTACATTCATCAATTCCAAAATTCGCTTTGGCACAGCCTCTGAAATGGAAGGCACAAACTTCTAATCAGAGATGATCAAAAGAAGTAATAACCATTCACAAAATGAAATATACCAGCAGACTCTACTGTACTGTCCCCCTATCCCCAGCCCACAATATACAACATTAAAAGAATTCTTAAAAAAAAATCTAAAAAGAAAAAAGTAGATGCAGATCATACTATCAAGCCCCAGTTGGTTCACAGCACTGACAAATTGCTGATGGAGCTCCACAGACCAGACTACACGTGGTTTCTTGGATGCAGAAGGATCATCACTTTCCAATCCAAGTTCATCTTCATCTTTAGCATTGCCCCTTTTTTTCTGAGCTTTCAGCATTCCTTCAGATCCATCATTACCAGAGGAAACATATTCAGTATCATCATTCCCCCGCTTATGCCGGTCATTCTCTTCCAAGCTGCCTGAGTGTTCATGTTCTTTATTTTCATTCCATTTTTTCCTAACAACATGCTGCCATATATTTTTGAGCTCTTCCTCACGAATAGGCTTAATCAAATAATCACAAGCCCCATGTCTAATTCCTCTCATCACAGCACTTGTTCTCCCATCAGCAGACATCACTGTAGAATATATTGACATGTTAATGTATGTAAGCAAAATTTTCAAACATTTTTGTGGGAAGAAAATATGATACTCACTATTTTTTTTTGATAAGGAAAAAAAATATGATACTCACTAATAACAGGAAGATCCATTTCTAGCCCAACAAGCTCCAGAAGTTTAAAACCATCCATATCAGGCATATGTACATCACTCAGTACCACATCAAAACACCCCTTCTTCTCCCGTAGGAGATTCAAAGCAACAGTAGCCTCAGAGCAAGTGGTAACTGTAACCAATGAAAAGAAAGTGTTAAAAACTAAACAAAATTCCAACACATAACATCCCTGATTGAGATTGATTTATATCATATCTAGATCCTTACTACTTGCTTCGTCATGTATGCAATTTCATAATAATATTCTCACAAGCCTGCCCTATTCAAAAATTGTGGAACATATTACACAAATATTTTCTCGACCATTCTGAACATGTGTAAATAAAGCACCAAAAAGTCTCATATCACAATCCCAGAAACTCTAAAAGACAAAACTTCTGTTTTTGAAGCAGTCAAGATTCATAAATTATTAGCTTCCAGATAGCATAATAAAGTCAAATGAGCTACACTACTGGGTAAACAAGAGAAAGTGAGTATATACTGTCTGCAGATGTCATGGACAGGACTGCTTATATTATTAACTTTACTATAATTCACGAAACTGCTGCATAAGAAGTTTCTTCCAAAGACATGTAACTTGCCAGTACAAAGAATTAAAGTTATTTTAGAAAAAGTAGGGGAGAAGATTGAAGGGAGAGGGGGAAGAGATGAGACAACCCCCCAAGAAGGGGTTAGGAGAGAGAATGATGGAGTAAGGGAAGAGAAGAGAGGCTGGAAAACAATGCAAGCAGCTCTATAAAAATTTTCTTTTAACATCAAATTTAGCACCCCCTACCTTCTTTTCTAGCCCTTACCACCTAAAAAGACCCATAAACAACCCTAGAAAACGTAAAATAAGTCCTAAAAAATTCATGGAAGTTTTTATAAGAATTTCCACTACAAACTAGCAAAAAATTACAAATATAAATCAATAAAATTTAAAGATCTCCTAAAATCAAACATATATGAAAATATAAGCAAATAAAATTCAAATACATAGTATATTCAAGATAAAACCGCATCTCAAACATAATATTCACAAACACATTTGCAAAAATATTAAGATTAAATATGTCACAGGACCTGAACAATCCTAGAGCGATGATTACTATTACATCCTAATCTTCTAATTGAGAAAATAAGCTTGCCTATATATCCTATCTCACTCTGAAACAAGCACAAACCAAAAGCAAAGGAATTCACCACACACACCCAAGCAGGCACCAAAATCACATATAAAGCAACCAAAATTGAATCTTTATGCACTAAAACGACGAACCGCATACTGCGTGGCACAAACGAAGTGAATCAAAGATTCAAAGTAAAAACTCCCAACAAAAGAAATTAATTACAACTACACCCAAGTTCCAAGCAGCGGCACGATAAAATTTCTGACCAACCAAACTTGTGAAATTGACCGAATTGACAAGTTTTTACAAGAAAACAGCAAGCAAAGCCTAATTAACCGGTGGTGAAGTGAAAACAAAGAGATTGGACGGCCACGGACCGTAATAGCGGCAGCGGTTGAGCATCTGCTCAAGAATCTTCAGGCAAGTAAAGTCGTCGTCGACCACGAGAACCCTAAGGCCCGCCGGGAACTGATCGTGAACCCCAACTTCAGCAGTAGAAGCAGAAGCACCCCCGCCCTTGCACGAGGACGTCGAGGAGGCAAAGCCGCTCGCCCCGCTTGTGGTCACGTTCGAATGCGACACTCTCTGCATAGCCGCCATCGCAACTCAAGAATCTAAAGCCCAACTGAGCCCACTACTCCGCGCCTCTAAAAGTGCGGGAATTGACCATTTTTATCGCGTTTTGGAGCCAGATCTGTTATAGTAAGCCCTATCATCCGAGAGAAAACGTGGGAGAAAACGAAACAAATTAACAGATCCGGGCGAGAAAGGAGTGGGAGTTACAGGGGTTTGATTTTGTTGGGATTTTTGTGTCTGAGAAAAAGCGGAATTGAACAAAAAGAGACACAGACAGACAGAAAGGTGAGAGAGAAAGGTTATTATATATAATAATATTTTGTTAAAGCTCATTAATTATGTCCTTGTTTTCTTTTTTTTTTTCTTTTTTTTTTATTGTTAATCTGAGGAAACTTACTAGGGTAAAAAGGTCATTATATACGTCAGTATTGCCGTTGTCATTGTTTGTAATTTGCCAGTTTTTGTATTTCTTTTTCCTTTTATTGCTGGTATTTATTTATAGGGTAATTGAGAGAGAGAAAAGGAGAAACAGAAAAGCTGGAAATAATTGGGGTTGGAGTTAATGAGAGGAATGACGAATGAGAGGGGTGGACTGGTGGTAGTGGTCCCTCGCTGCGCATGCAAAGTTTCCTGTCATTGCTTTTAACCAGCCTCGCCTCGCCGCTCCTCAATCAGATTAGAGCATTTTCTAGTGAACTTTTATTGAAGAGAAAAATTTATTTTTTCAATATACTTTAAAAAAGGAATTAAATAGCAAATCTTTTATATATTTTTCTACCTTAGTTAACTATTACTTTTTTAGAAAAAAAAATCACATATTGCTTCAAACTATTACCTAACTGACAATATTCTTTTCAAAGTTTTAATTGCGATAATATTTCTCCTAAACTACTAATACATTAACAATATATTTCATCGAGGTCAGAAAAAAGATAAAAATAACTCTAAATTTTTTTTAATAAAACAAAAATGCTCCAATAAATTTGAACAAATTTAATTAATTCTTTGTAAGAAAAAAAAAACAATTTTTTTTTTCTTAAAAAAAAAAATTTACATCCCCTTTCTTTTTAAAATAAAAAAAAAATTAGTAAAGCTATTTTCGTCATTGAGAGGAGTTTTTGGTAGTTTGGGGCATTGTCACAATGGAATATTTGAATAGGAATGTTACCAAAAGTGGTAGTTTGAGGTGAGTAATGAGTATATGATTTTTCTCCTATTTTTTATTAGTTTTAGAATGGGTTGTAGGAAGATCTAGAGTTAGAAGAAAGAAGTGTGTTGCATTCAAGTGGAGGAGTGAGAGGAAATAACATTTAAAAAAAAAAAAGTAGGGAGTGGATTTTGGCTCTTCAAATGTGGGGACGTTTGTTTTTTTCGACAAAACTAAAAATATGGAGGGAAGTAGGGGGTTTATTGGAGCATGTGTTTTATTTTTATTTTTATTTTTTTTTGTAAATTAGCCCAAATTTGACTTAAAGTGATATTTAGTATGAGTGTGTATCGATTTGGTCGGTGTCGGTAGAAGTATTTTTGCCTATCAATTCATGAAACTCGATTAATTAACCAACTTCATAGTGATAAGGAATTGTTTCAATTTTTTCGGTTAATCGGTAATAGTGGGTCGGTTATAAGTTTTTAAACTAAGATTTATTAATTTCTTTGTAACTACAAAATCAGTAAAGCATATGCTTTATAAATGAAAATAAAAAATAAATTCATGAAATATGAACCAAAAGGACAATCACAAACCAGATGGACGAACACTACAAGGAAACTTACCAGATAAAATTCAAAATTTACTTAAAAAATAATTAAGTTGGTTAATTGTCAGTTAACTGACAAAATAAAAATTCTACATCCTACCGAACTGAATCGATGTCGAAATAATATTTATATTTCACCTACTGACCATCAGAAGTTAGTTGTCGATCGGTGATTGTTCGGTAGCGATTGGTAGACGGTAAACGGTTAATCTGTTCGCCCCTAATATTTAAGGAGCTCATTGTGAATGCTCTTAGCCTCCATTGTCTCTCTCTTGTTTTCTTTTTTATTTGAAGAAAGTCCACATACCCTCAAACGATTGGTTTACCATCTAATTGATAATGTATCCGGCCTACTAACTTTCAATTGAGATAATATTATTTTTCAAATTATAAAACATTATCAATATCATTCCCAATGATGAAAATAACTTTAATAAAATTAAAATTAAAAATTAAAACAATTTGAAAAATAATATTAAAAATTAATCCAAAAACTAATAGGCACTTCGACATTCGCCCAATGATCTAAGAGTAGAATAAGAAATAACTATATAGCATTACTCAGAAAATTAATGAGAGAAAGGTGGTGTTTGATAACTTACATATCATATATATAAAAGAATAACTACAATCCGGTCTTGGTATAAAGTGTGTATTTTACAGTGTCTAATAAAAAGAGATACCTCAGCTTTTCTAACAAATAATAAAGAGAACGTCGACACATAAACAAAGCACTCATTCAAGAGAAACCATCTCTTTCTCCATGAATGTGCCGAACACCGCTTCCCGTATTTCCTTAAGGCCACCGTCCCGGGCCACCAATCAGTTTGTTTGTTTCGTCTAATTGTTCATTTTATATGTTTCGTCTGATTGTGTCATGAGCAATTTATTCTTCATTTGTTCTTTTACAATCATCTGTTTCGTCACTTTGGGCTTTCTAATATCAATTGATACAATATTTCAATAGGTTTACAATGCAACCTTGATCTTATGGTTTCTAGCTCGACCAGGTTCAACCAATTTTTATTTTATTTTTTCTAATTAAATGCAGGAAATGGTTACAAGAGATCGATGTTCAACCAACTAACATAGATAATAAAGGGCAAAGAGAAGAAGAAGAAGAAAAAAAAATCTACCACACAAGTGACCATGCCTAACTTTTTTAAAGTCATAAATTAATAATAACATGTATCACATTTTTATTAGATATGATGTGACAAAGTAACGGATTCTGTTAAGTTAACGAAAATTAATTTTAAGAAGTAAACTGTTATTTTGGCCTGCTCTGAGGATCTATAAATTATTTTTTATACTATAGAGAATGATTTGTAATTTAGGTTAACTACAGGAACCTATAAATTATTTTTTATACCACAGTGAGTAATTTGTAATTTAAGCTAACCATATGAACCAATTTTAGATTTATCCCATGATTTTATGTTGATTGTAAATAATAAAACCCCACATAAATCTTGTCGTTAAAAATTCTTCAACATGAATCTTAGGTAGTATTTTGGCATTGAAAAACATTGTAAAACAACTTATTCATGCATAAAACAATTGCAACAAATATAAACAGTGTATGGAAAAGGCCAGCATTTTGTGAGCTTCTTACATTATGGGTTTATTTGGATTTACAGTTTCAAAAAGTGAGGTTTAAAAAATAGCAATTTCAAAATTTATAATTTGAAAATGTGATTTTTATAAACGCACTTATATGTTTGAAAAAATAGTGATTTAGCCTTTTAAAATCGCAGTTTAATTTTTAAAATCGTTTTTTTTTTTTTTTTTTTTTTTTTTTTTTTTTTTTTAAAAAATGCATCCATTGTCTGCCTACGATTTGAAAACATAAAATTATT
The DNA here is from genome assembly GCF_965113065.1 of Corylus avellana. NCBI lineage: Eukaryota > Viridiplantae > Streptophyta > Magnoliopsida > Fagales > Betulaceae > Corylus > Corylus avellana. Next base: position 17,841,431 of record NC_142493.1, read on the forward strand.
CACATTTTCAAACCATCATTTTTTAAAAATACACTTCGAAATGAGACTCTTTTTAAGATTTTATTTGAAAATGTGCTTTGGGCTTGTAGAATTGTGGAGCCAAACGGACTCTTAAAGTTCTTTAGCATTTAGATAGGAGTAATATTACAAGTCTCTTTTGTGTCTCTCTTGAGTTCCTCCTAGGATAATGTGCTTATTAAATGCACAATTGGGCTTATGATTGATCATTATTGGATTTTGATCAAATTGTGATTTTAATAGCCATATCATTCTTGATAATTATTGGATTTTGATCAAATTGTGATTTTAATAGCCATATCATTCTTGGAGGGACTCAAGAGATATACAAGAGTGACTTTTAAAATTACTCTTTAGATAGGTCTCAACTCTCAAGTGCAACTTATGTCGAGTTTTGTTAGTTTTAGCTAAAAGTCACTAAGAGTCCGGCTTGTGGTGATTTTATAACTATATGGTATATATTTATGCTATTAAAATTTCAAAATTTAATTTAGAATCAATATTAAACTATAAGGTTTATTATATAGTAGTTTTTTTTTTAATTCTCTGATTTGATATTTTATTATTAGGCAACAAGTTTATGAAGATATTATTTTTGGTCCTTGGGAATTGACCTTGTACTAAAATGGACCCCATGGTTTCAAAAGTACCCTTAAGGACCTTAACATTTTCAAATTGTCCAAACTGGCCTCTACTGTAGCACTCCTCTTCAAAAACATGAAATTGAAAATGTAAAATTTAGTAAGATAATGATAAATGTGGGAGAACGTGAGTGTCACAAATTGATAATTAGCATGGGTACTTAAGCAAGTGGCTACTAGAGCAAAGAAAGTGTTTTAAGTTTAAAAATAATGCATACTATGAAATCTTGTTCAAACCAAATTTGGTCTCGTATGAATGACATAAAATTTAGAGCACATGCAAGATGGGTGGCATGTTAAATAAAGACTCATTTGACTAAGTCACATCATTTAAAAAAATAGCCATGTCAGCACCACGAATGATGGAGTATGGAGGAGATTGCAGCCATGGCATTGGAGGGCGAGCAAAAGGCCTTGATGCCCTCCAAAGCCGCCAATCTAATGGTTGAGATTGAGCACGTTGGGGTTGGGGTTTAAGTGATGACTGTACATGAAGAAGTCTTGGACTGGGCGGAGCTCGTCGGATAACATGAGGCTCAAAGCCTTGGACTCCATCACCATGAAGGCGGCCCTAGGCCTCGATAAAACATGTTCATTCCTCCGTGCTCGCGGAACTTGTGGCATGCCGCCAAGTCCTTCCATGGCGTTGATGAAGTTCTTGCCATCCAAGGCATTGGAGCTAGCTCCTTTGTACGAGAAGACAAAGCTTTGGGTTCTCTCCCTCTCTTTCTATTCACTAAGGGAGAATCTTTGACTTCTGCTATGTTTATATAATTTTTTTCGGATTTTTTTTTCTTTCTATTTTTTGGTGAATGGTATGATTGAAAAATCTTGGTCAAATGAAAACATTTTCATTTGACCAAAAAAACCTTATTTAAGCGGCGTAAAATGGTTTCCCTATTTTATTTTTGTAAACTATTTTCCGAGTTTGAATTGCTCCTTCTGGACTCACAGTACCCAATTTTCTTCTCGTACGCACTCTCTATTTCTCATTGCCGGAGTCACTACTAAAGTATTTGTCAGAGCCATCGTCGGATCTGTCATTGGAGTAGTCTCCGAAACCGTTACTAGAGGTGTTGTTGGGGTCACAGCCATAGTTGCCGTTGCCTTCGCAAATTTCTATATGAGCCAAAAGTTGAAAAATATTTTCAACGAAAAATAATTTCATTTTTAAATGATTTGGAAAAAGGTTAAAAATAACTTTCTTTTTTTTTTAAAAAAAAAAATCTAAATAATTCTTTCTGATTTTAAAAATTTTATTTCCCAACCCAATTTCAAACAAACTGTTAATTAAACACCACCATTTTTTTCTATGGATAAGTGCATTAGTCCTTTTTGTTTTTTTTTGAAGTGGTGGGGGATGGTTTCATGGCATGAAATAGACAGGACTACAGGAGCATGGGATGGCTTTGGATCTAGACGCAGTCCATATTTGAGCTGGGACCCAATGAATTCAATTCTTTCAATTTTTTTTTTTTTTAAATGAATGATACATTTTCTAATCATAATTTTTTTGGTTACTACACATGAGATTACTAATTCAGCCTCCTAATGTTGTCTTGAACGACGTTTATAACACTACAAAAATGTTACATTAATCTTTAAGTATCGTTTAAATTATAAGCTTTTCAATACTTTCTCTTTACAAGCTAATTTTTAAGAGTGAGCTCAATTTTAAATTTGTATGACATTATCAAAATATAAGAAAGATTTAGAGCATTCCTAATAGTTACTAGGATTGCTACCGTCTATCTTGGATTCAACAGTAGCAATTCACATAATTTATTATTAATCATAAATGGTTAGTTTTTCTTCATTCACACCTCTCTATGCAAAATAAATAAATATAAATGTAAATTTTTTTTTTAATATTATAAGAAAATATAAATGAAAACTATTGTGAATAATTTTGTTCTTTAAATGTGAATAATTTCTTATACATTAGGAATGCTCCCTAGTAAGTTTATATAACCCTTTCCCCTCATTAGTTAAGAAAAAAAAAAACAGAAAAAAGACAAAAAAGAAAAAGAGAAAGGGTAGATGCATGTCTTCTTGATTGTCACGCCGATTACAGCTAAGATCCATAAAAGAAGCTCTTATGTCTACATCAAATATTTGGTTCATGAAACCTTACTGGAGGAGGAGTTCATTTACAACTACAAGATTGTTAGCTGGGTGCGGTTATCGAGGTCTATGTTGGGTGCTTTTCATTTTAAATTTTTGCGAGCTTCCATTTGGTTTTGCTCTATTCCTCACCATCAATTCATATGTCCAAAACAATAATTGCAAACAGTCTCGGCTTCAGCTTGACTGACTTGCTAAGATATCTGAGAGTTATAAATACTAAATATAATGAACTATAACCTCCCTTCACCTACATTCGAGCCTTTAATATCGAAGTCTTGAAAATCAATAAAGACAATAGTTCAGTCGGTTGTATTAATGGATATTTTGTTAAGAGAGAGAAAATTATTTAATATAAAAGATTACATTATTTTTTGGTATTTTAAACTAAGGTGTTTACTTCATAGGTGCAAAACACACTCCGTTTATATCAAGACTTAGTTGAAGTTATTCTCTATATCTAATTATTTGTTTGTTACAATATTAATACAAATTTTGAGTGGGATTTGTCTTAAAAAATTGGCTTATAAGTGAGAGAGTGCTTAAAAGCACTTATATATGTATGATTAAGAGTGTACTCAAGTCATGTGTGATATTTAGATGGTAACATTCCACCCTGCTCCGCATCCAACATTCACCGCAGCCCACACTATTTGCACTGGTTCGTTGGTAGCATGCAATTTTTTATTTGGCTACTCCATTCACCCATTAGTCGACCTCTCCTTGACTCGGCAACAAATAATTTAAGAAATCTTAAGCCTCCAATTAATTATTGACAATTTTATTTAACAACTCAATCGAGCTATATAACATTACAAAGTAATGTAATAAAAACAAATGATATAAATTTTGAGTAGAACGCAACCTACCCATATGAGAAAATTGATATTGTAACAAATATCCCAAATCAAATAGATCTTTTACTCGAATAATGCTATAAGTTTTTTTAGAGTCATTCCAAATATAATGTGACTTTTAAAATTACTAATAGATTAAAGTTTAATACATCACATTTCAAATTTAATGATAATTTTAAAAAGTATATCATATTTAGATGGAAGACTTATAACATTATTCCGTATACTCATTTTGTTTTCGTTATGTTATCTTTCCCATCACTTTTTACTGTCTCTTTGGTTTTGGCGTACGTAAGGAGACATTCATCCCAGTCTCATTCTTAAATTGAGATTGCAGAATGATAAGAACCACGCATGCAATTACCGACATGCCACAATTTTACTGAGAGGTAATCACTGATACGGCAGACATGTAAGCTGTTGTTTGCGACAGTCAAAAAGTGAGAGAAAAATAATCTACCACTACTGACCACATAGATTTTGATTCTCTTCTGTTACATAAATGCACACGTGTGACTGTGAGAGACACCTTATCTTCAAAAAGGCAACTGAGACGGCCTCTGCAGGAGCACTTATGATGCGTCCAGAGTCAATGTCGTTGGAGAAGCTAGGAGCCGAGTGGGCAGTGATATCCTCACCCCCCCAGCTGCTGCCGTTTTCTCTCAAGGCAAACACCTTTTCCGGCGGAGTTTGCTTACGGAATGTTAAGGGTGTGCAGAGATTGAGGAGGCGAGGAGGAGTTTTGTGCGGCGCGAGGAGGAGAGCAGTGAGATATGGTGGTGAAGAGGACGGTGAGGAAGAATATGGGCACAACGAGGAAATTGCGATGCTGGAATTCTATAGCCAGTCTGCCAAGGGAGAAGCGCTTATTGTGCATGCCGTGGTGGACGACGAGGAAGTACAAGTGCTTATCTTCAAGGTGAGTTTTCTTTTTGCTGTAAATAAATGGAGGGCTCAGATTGTTTTCGCTATTCTTTTATTATCATCTTTCGTTTCTTTTGGTTGTTGCATTTTTACTTATTATTTTCTTTTAGCATGGATTCTTATTAGATTAGAAGCATTTTTTATTTATTTATTTTGTCTTTTGACTAATGCTAATTTAAGATGGGAAAATGTGTTATTTTGTGCACCTTTCTACAATATTGAACTTTTCGTGTTGAATTATTATTTGCCAAAAGAGAAAAGTAGGACTATATATATATATATATATATATATTGACTTTAACAGAAGTGCCAACAAATACAAGCCACACAAAAACTAAAAAGGAAAAGACCAAAGCATCCTAGGCTGAGCAACTTTGAGAATCGCCTCAGTCAAGTTATTTCCTTCCTTAAAACCAAAGTATCTGTTCTTTTTGCCCATTAAGCCTATTCATGATTAGAACCATTTACCTCGTACCAAAATAACAATAGGTTAGTAACTGTAAAAGGGAAAGAGATCAACAAAAGGGCTTGTTCAAACCGGCTAACATGAGATAGCCTGGTGAGAATTGAAGTTAAGAAAAGAGAATAATGGAAGAGAATACTCGAAGGGTGTAGAAGCAGTTGAGGTTAATAGTTATTGGCTAAAATCGCTAACCACGACCGCCTAAGGTAGTTATTGGACTTTAATAACCGCAATTGCTTAGCTTAGACGGTTAGCCGTACTTATTTTATAATTGACAGTTAGTGGTTATTAAAACCAATAATTGCGGGTTGATAACCACTTTTTATGTACGAGCTTTTGGTAGTATTTTAAGCCTTTTAATGAATAATTTTGAGTCTTTTTTTAAATAAAGTCATACCATCTTTCATTTGTTATAGCTTTTTTTTTTTTTTTTTTTTTTTTTTTTTTAAATTTTTTTATAAACTTTGGCGAAGTCATCAACTAGCTAGGAAGATGTGAAGTGTTATAAGGGACAAGTATTAGAAGGTAAAGAAAGCTTGAAAGAAAAATGCTCTAGGAAATTAAATAGCAATATGCAGTAAGTGTGAGGGGTGATTTGCTTTAAACACCAACATTTCAAATCTAAATACAAATCCAAAACATTACAAATTTAAAATCAATCCAAAAAACACCAAAACATTATTAAATATATAATATAAATATTGCAAAAATTGTGGACAACATATTCAACCACTTTTACTATGAAGTAGATGGTACTTACACATTTTGTGGAGGAGCTTATCGACATATGTTTCTAAGTATTTCATTCAAATACTTGATAAAATACATTTTCTTCAAACACACGTATTTTAATCACTTTATAAAATAAAGCACAATTCAATATCATGTACTTACCAAATGCATTGGCTTGGAATTTCACAACATAAGGCTTCACAATCATGTCAAATAATATAAACAATTTATCTCTATGAGATATTTTCAACTATTTATTGATTAATATTAAAATGCACTATTATTCCCCACTCATTTTAATATTAATAAATAGGAATTTTCTATACAAAAATATACAATGGTGCAAAATAAAAATAAAAATGATGCACATTACAAAATTAAAATTTTCCATATAAATTCATTTAGAATAAATAGGAGAATATCTAAATTGTTTTTTTATTGATAAGATTACAATAAAATAATTTACTTTATCAAATTTATGAAACCAATTCACAAAAGGTTTTTTCAATCCATATAAAATTTCTCATGTATATATAACAAACAATTTGATATTTCATCAATCATTATTATCCAAAAAATTAGAAATTTACACAACTTTTTCATGGCCCTTATAAATGGTAATCATTATCAATGGTTCATAATGACACAAACACCAATTTACATTAGTTCTTAACATGTCCTCAAGAGGTAGCTCAATCGGGTAGGACTACGCCTAATGAAGCGAATGTCACTAATTCGAATTTCCCTCCCCCCTCTTCTGCGGACACGTCAAAAAAAAAAAAAAAAAAAAGAAGTGAAAGCCAAAACACATCTTGGACTAATTTATAACAATCAATAAATTATACATTAATTTCTCATGCATATGCACATAGGAGTTAGTTTTAGCAATAATTGAGTACTTTTATGACGCCATTTATTCCAATATTGCATGCCAACATAAAAGCAAATGATGTGATTAATCAAATCATATGTGCACTTAATAACATCACATATACAAATGAATATCATAAATGTACCAAAATGAAAGGAAAATAACATCATGATATTTATGATGTACAGTGAACCATCAATATTCAAGCACATGATAATAAAATTGATATGGTCTTAAATTAAGGTTCATCATTACCGCGTGAAACTCTTCACCAAGTTCTTTTGCCATTTGTCACTGCCTTGTGCAGCTCTTAAAAAGGTCCGGCTTATTTATGGTTCCTTTGGGATCATGAATAAAATCATTGCTCACTGTCTGATTCTGTATCTATTTTTGTACTGCATGTTTCGTTTGGGCTTTGTTGTTGGGGTGCCTACCCCCTTATTGTTGTTTAATTTCTTATAACCCGCTTCTCTTATTTGAATAAAAAAAAAAAAAAAAGGTGAAGGAATATTCTCCTTTATTTTTTTCTTAGCTGACCACATATGGAAACTAGTATCATGGATTATCTCATTATTGAAAAGATCACATATATTGCAATATTTCACATTTATAAAATTTTCCACCATGGTAAAAGCATAAACTCATTTAGACAGTATCAGTCTCTCTTCTCTTGATAGAAGTAAATTTATTTAAGCAAGAAAAACTGTTAGAAAAAAAAAATGACATACATATGGGTTAGGCAGATTTTATAAAATCATTTAATATTATGAAAAAATACTATTTAGTAGATTGTTTTATGACAACCATACAACTGGGATGACATGATAGTAAAAATTAGCATTTTGATCAACAATGAATTGTTAAAAAAAAAAAACCAATGATTAATTTTTACTGTTACGTCATTTCAATTGTATGATAGTCATATAACAGTTTATTAAATAACATTTCTCAATATTATATCCACTAAGCTAGAGAGAAAATTCCCTGCAAACATATTTAGGCAATCACACTGACACACTCAAATTATTCCCACTTATAAATATGTTACAAGCTTTTTGCGAAACACCTTAAAATTGTTGGTTATGCTATTTATAAAATAGTAAGAGAATTCAATTCCTAATATTCCAGTGGGGTGTAAATAACTTGGGACAACTATTTGATTAACTTGGTTATCAATTTATCATAATAAATTTTATAACAAATAAACTTATGAAAATAATTGATTTTTATTTATAATACACCAACAAAATTCATAGCTGACAAATGTGACGTTTGGGCTTAAATGTCGCATTATAGCGACATTTTTACTGTTCAAATATCTTTAATTTTAAATCCAGTCACTATGTTTAATAGCATTTGCTGTCGCTATACAAATGGGAGGTCTTTTTCATCATCGAAAGATGAACTAAAATTACAGTTGACATGATTTACTTATAGTTTGCTCAAAACTATGTTTGTGATATGCATGTTTCAGGGATTTTCTTCAAGCTTGAGCTACAGAACTTCACCGGATCCATCAAGAAGCATTCTTCCTGCTAGGGCAGTGATTAAGTCCATAGACAGAATTAAAGGACCTTTCGACCCTTCTAATACCGAGTACATTCAGAAAGGTCTAACGTGGGAAGCATTTAAGACCAGCGTCCTAGCCAATTAAGAAATGCTAGCCAAGTTTTGTTGTTGGTTTATGTTGTGAGTTTCACATGTACTCGCAAGCGCACAAGTCGTTTGCAATATAGTGTGTGTAAGTGTGAGGTCGAATCCACATGAAATTGTGTTCGTGCAAATAAACTTCTATCTAAACTAATCCTATTTTAACCTAGTTCCGAAATTTTGAGATTTTTTTGTAAATTGAAAACATAAACTGAAACAAAATGAAATAATTAAAAAATAAAATATTAAGGTTTTTGGAATCAGCCATCACAACTCATAGCAACAATCTTCATGTTCATCGACATTTTCCAAAGTGTCGAATGGCGCATTTTATATATGTTCTATTTTTGCAAAACAAATGTATCAAAACATCCAAAGTATCCGTTCTTTGTACAAATCACAAAGGATATATGATTTAGTTTAAATCATCCAATGTATCCGTGCTTTGCACAAATCACAAGGGATATCCAAATTAAACTAAAAGATCCGATGTATCCGTTGAACGAAAGACAATGGATATCCAATATTTAAGTAAATAAACCAAGCAATCAATTAAAAGTGAACCCCCCCCTTTCTTCTAACAAAACATTTTCTTTTTATATCCCTAATCCTAGGGTAAAAACCATAAAATCAGCATTTAAGTGAGATTCTGCTAGGTCATTGCGCTCGATCGCACATTAGGTGCGCTCGAGCGTACTCGAGCATGAGTTTTCTCCTGCAACGCATGTGTGCTCGCGCGCTGGTGCATATCTTGGGCGTGTGTGTGCTCGATCGCATGGCCAGTGCGCTTGAGCGCACTAACACTTGTAGAACCCTCTGTTGCACAATTGTGTTCGCGCGATGCTGCTCCTTGGTGGTTTTCTTCCAAACTTCGCATTGTACATCTTTAAATCCCCAGTTTTTCTTCAGCAACCTACAAAACACAAAACTACCACAGAACATCAAATTATAATAAAACTAAAGGCTTAACAAGTGCAAATTAAGGAGCCAAAATATTGCATATTTGGGACTCATCAAATACCCCCAAACTTACATTTTGCTAGTCCCTTAATAAAACAAAATGAAAAACAAAATCAAAGCATGAAACATAGGTCTGTTGTCGTGGGAGAGACGGTTGCATTTAGCATATGCAATAAGCCTTTTAAACCCCTAGGCATCCCTAGAGGACGAATGAAGTCTTGTGAGGGTTTAACATCAATGATACCCACAAACATTTTCAGTACTATGTAATTGACAAACATGGATTTCCACACAAACACATGGTTCATACATCATGAGCATGTTTAACAAAGTGAATACCACAATCACATCATTAGGACATCCAAAAATCATACAACTCATAGATGGAAAATTGAGACAACACATGGTCCAATAAGTGTAGCGTGAGACTAACATTACAATCACGAGGATTCAATTTTTCTCAAAGTTTTGTGTACCACAAAATTCATAGGAATTCACTCAGATGAAAACAATAAAGGCTTAAAGTCAAGATGTGCATTTTTTGTGTAGGCTATGTAATGTTCGGCTCTTTTAAGCTTTCTAATTAACTTATGTAACGAGTGTTGGGCCAGTGACTCCCAAACCAGATGGTTTTAAGGCATTAGATGTAAAAACATCTCTAAGGGCTTAATTACTCAAGTCAAAAAGGCTACGAAGCCAAACCAGCCAAACAATCAACCAAATTGAATTTCTCATCTTTTTACGCGAACACTCAATGCTTAGTGAGGCAAGAGGTTCGGTTACTCAATGAGAAACTCAAACTGATATATATATATATATATATATATATATATATATATATATATATATATATATATATATATATATATTTATTTATTTATTTATCTATCTATTTTCAAGCCAAGGTTTCATCCACAATTCATCTTGCAAATCTCAAGAAACACCCTAATCAATTCAAATCTCATACATCACAGTTTCTATGCTAATGTGCTTGTGATGATCAACTCAAACATGTATAATCTCTCTAATCCAAAAATGAGTCGAAAAAAACTCAGATTCCTAATGATGACGATGTGTTCAAGATGTTAAACAAATCAATGACATGCAAACCACAGTTACAGTGTAACTCATGCTTAACAACAACATAGCATTTTTTTTTTTTTTTTTTTTTTAACAAAACAAGTAGACAAATTAAAACAAACAAAAAGACACAAACAAACAAGCAGACATTGTGTTTTTCCTTACCCCCAAACTTAAATGACACATTGTCCCCAATGTGGCAAGAGATACAATACCATGAGGTGAAGAAGATGGAGGTCAAGGCGTCCTCCAAACTTGAACACCAACACACCTGTCAAAAACTTACAGCAATTTTGTCTCACAGAACAAGCATCGTCAGATCAATTGTTGTTAAAAGAAAAAACAAAATGATGAGAAATAAAATAAAGGAAAGAAAAAAAATTTACCGTACTTTCCCCGATCATTCGAATGGCCAACCAATCCCTTCCACCCTCTCTTCTTCAAGAGAATGTAGTCTTCCTCAAGTTTCAGTACTTCACTTGTACCTTTAAGTCTCCATTTTTTCACTTGAAATGTTTTGGGGATAGATTTACAAAATTTTGGCCTCACATGACGTTCAAAAATGTTTTCCCAGCCATGCGCTATGTCTATCTCCCAAAAAGGATCAATGATCTCCTCTCTTATAACTATTAACTTCTCATCCGCAGGGAAATCACGTGCAATTAGAAATATAGAGTCTATCGGAATTTTCCACTGTGAAACATTTATACTCGCAGTAGTATTGAGCAAGGAACTGACCTTGTCAATGTAATGCTCGGTAGCAAACTTATCAAACTCGAATTGAGTCATACAAGCCTTTAGAGGATCAGAAGGTTCTTTGAGGCACTGAGGAAATGATATCTTAAGCTCATCGTGTGTCTCAAGAGGGGGAATGATGAAAGAAGGAGCTTTAGTACTCACTTCCTTGTCATTGGACACATTTGGATTATCTGGGGGCTCAATTTGCTCTGTGTGTTCAACCTATTCCTCTTTTCCTTCATCCTCATAGCTATTAACAATGAGAGGCTTAGCTACTGATGAAGATGGTTTACAGAATGATATCCCAGTGGTTTCTCCATTCTTAGTTCACATCTTAGGTGTGGCGTCCAATAAGGCATTAGCTTGCTCAAGTAACTTGTCAAGGTCTAGGTCACATCCAAATTGAGCAATGCACTTTCCCAACGGGTCCTCTAGACTTGGCTCATCAACAATTTCCTCTCTCCCAATTGTGGTGGTGGCTTGGACATGCTCATGATAAGGATTGCTGGTGTCATCCTCATCAATCATGTATTGCCCTCTCGCCATCTCTGGACTTTGAAGCGGACTTCCTCGATTCTGTTGAGCTCAGTAACCAGATGATCAATCTGACCTTCCAACCTTGCAATTGATTGAGTGTTGTCCATGGCGGCATCCTTGAGTTCTTGAACGGATTGGTTATTGACCATGGTTGAGTTCTTAAGCTCTTGTATGCACTAGTTGGCTGTTTGCTTGAATGCATTGAGTGCATCTTCCAATGATGAATCTTGTGGAGGATAATTGGCAGATGAAGGATGGAAAGCTTGGTTATCGAACTGCGGATATTCAGGATGGTGCAGTTCATGAGATTGAGGAGCATAATTTCCAGTAGCATGAGCTTGCCACGAGAAATCAGAATGGTTACTTCAGTCCAAGGTGTAAAAATTTAAGTTTGATTCTAACCTTGGGCTGGAGAAATTGGTGTTCAACAGATCATATGAAAGTTTGAAAAAGTGTCCCCAGGATGGACAATTACCAAAACTATGATAAGATGAACATGGTCCATGTGTGTGGAAATTCTGAGGGTAGTTGGTAGGAGTTGGTGTCCTACCACTATGAGAAGCATAAAAATGACCAAACAGAAAATTCATGCTTCACCCTCACTCTTTAAACAAAGACACTTCCACATGAAGCATTAACCAATATATATATATATATTTTTTTATGAAAAAAAATACCAAAAATTTAAAACTCAAAAAACGGTTCAAACATAAGTTTGGAAGAATTTTAGGTGCTGGACCATTTTGGTGCAGTATGTGGAGGTGCGCTCAAGCGCTGGCGCTGATCCGTTAGTGGTCTTGCCTACTGCGTGCGCGCGTTCGAGCTTGCGTAGGAGTTGGTTGAGTGCAGGTGCGCTGCATGCTAGGATGGTGTTGTCTGCTGCGCGAGTGCGCTCGAGCGTATGTATGCTGTGCGCTTGAGCGCAAATGGGAATGGTTGAGCGTAGGTGCGGCTTCTCCTTGCTGCCTTGTGCTCGAGTGCGCTTGATCGTGCTTAGGTGCGATCGAGCATTGATGCGAAGCTGATCCGTCCGAGACTGCAAAACAACAAAATAAAACAAACAAAAACAAATAAAAATAAAATAAAATTGCAAAAAGAAAAATAAAACAAAAGTGCTAATTATAACTAGTAGAAAAATGAAATCAATTTAAACAAAAAATTATTTTCACAAATACAAACAATTCCCCGGCAACGGCGCTAAAAACTTGTTATGAGTTTTAAATGTACTCGCAAGTGCACGAGTCGTTTGCAATATAGTATGTGCAAGTGAGAGGTCAAATCCACAGGGAATTGTGTTCGTGTAAATAAACTTCTATCTAAACTAATCCTATTTTAACCTAGTTCCGAAATTTTGGGATTTTTTTGTAAATTGAAAACATAAACAAAATGAAATAATTAAAAGATAAAATACTAAGGATTTTGGAATCAGCAATCACAACATCAAAAGTATCCATTCTTTGTACAAATCATAAAGGATATCCGATTTAGTTTAAATCATCCAATGTATCTGTACTTTGCACAAATCACAAGGATATTGGCGTTGTCCCGAGGGACCTGTAATACAACACCGATGCCCCGGATATTGTACGCTACCGTATATACCATTAGTGGCACAACCGAATCCGACCTCGGTTGGCCTACATCACTAATGATGTCCGTCTTATAGTGACCATCCATTAGGGAATGACTTTGCCTTGGTTACGAAACCATTGGATCCAAAGCCCATACACACACACACACACACATTTGATCATAAAGTTAACTTGTATAGTAAGCCCATGGCTGTTATCCCACACGTACCGGTGTACCATGTCATACGATACAATTAGTCTTATCAGTTTTTTACATGCATAGTTTTACAAGCCTCATTGTTATCTTATTAATCAACACACGTTTTTACGAAAGAGAGTTTACAGTAGTTCTAAAATGTATTTCATGAGAGTTGCAAAATATGCATGTTTGATATATATAAAATAGACGTGCAATGTGGGAAAAGTAACAACAAGCATCCATGTAAGTTTGTACTCACTTGGGTTGTAAGGCTCCTCCATAAAATTCTCTTGAGGCTCCATAACCTCAAATATTGAGAAAAGACCTATCATTAGTTCTAAATCCAACTAAAACGAACCTAGAACATGAAAACAGAGGTTATCGGACGACTGGCCAGAGTGTCATTCCTTGGAATGCTTCTGACCGTACGTCCGGGTCCGTGGCTGAACGTCCTCCCAGAAGGCTCGTACGTTCGATCCCGTGGCCGTACGTCCGCCCAGAAGGTTCAGGTAGAACCTTATTTGGTTCAACCGTCCTCCTATCCTCCCAAACTGGTTCTAAAGCTACCAAAAGGATTCCTAGGACCTCCTATCTCAAAACAAGGTCTCCATGCAAAAGGAAATATGCTTAACAAGAATTAAACGCTAACCCATGCTTAAACCAAGATTAAGGGCAACAACATAACTAGAAGCTACAAACCACCAACCAAGCTAACTATGAAAAGCACTTAAACAACATAACAACTAAGGAACAAGCTAAGCTTAGAAAATTACCTCCTTAACGCCAAAAACCTCCAAGAATCACCTCTCATTCTCCAAGAACTCACAAAACTCATAAGAACACACTCACAAGAGGATTTTCGCAGAGCCTGGGGCGTAAATTGGCGTGTGAAACATTGAGGGTAGAGGGTATTTATAGTAAAGGGCGCTACCAACTACTCTGAAAAGTAGCAGACGTCCGGGTACTATTGGGGCATACGTTCAGATACTATTTACACAGTATTCCAAAGGCTGTAGTGTACGTCCAAGTATTACCCAAGGGGTATTCCAAAAGTAGCGTATGTCCATGTGGTCTCCAGCGTACGTTCGTGTACTATTGGCAGAGTACGACGTACTATTGTCAGCGTACGTCTGGTGGTCCCCATGCGTACGTCCTCTACTATAGACAAGAGTGTACGTCCGGCAACCCTAGCGTACATCCGGTCCGAAAGTCCAAATCCCAAAATGCCCCTCTAGCTATTCCTAGTGATCCAAAACCCAAATTAAACTTCTAACTAAGCTACCTAACTTAGTTAATTATTTGGGTCACTACAATTTTCCAAACTCTCTTCCATTGCAAAGTACCTGCAGTAATATTGGAACACCTTCCATGAACCCCCTTCTGAATTTCTTTTGCCATATGGTATGCGCTCTTCACCGTAAATTCTCCATTTCTTGTGCCCACCTAAACTCTTTTATTGATTTGCCTTTGTGGACAAATTACCATACTACATATTACTGCCACCTTCTACATTGAGAAAATACTTTGAATCAATGGTATATTCCACCATTGTGTAGAGCCATCGATAAAAGCACACACATTTTCCTCCCTATCCAAAATTCAGGGAGGGGATTGAATAGAGTACGTTGATGGAGAAGGAATCCACATGTCACCCTAAATTTTGCTAGATTGTCCGTTCGCAACCCTCCACACCAAACCCTCCTCTAAGAGCTTATTTGCATTCCAAATACTCCTCCATGCATATGAAGACCTCTTCCCCACATTTGAGTTGAGAAAGGTTCCCTCTCTTATAGTATTTTTCCTCAAACACTTTAGCCACTAGAGAATTCTGATTTTGTAGGATCCTCCACCCTTGTTTTGCAAGTAATGCCATATTGAAGTATTCTAAGTCTCTGTAACCCATTCCACCCTTTTCCTTAGCCTTCTCCATCCGCTCCCAACTCATCCAAGCTGTGCGCTTTTCTTTCTCCATATTTTCCCACCAAAACCTTGACATCATTGAGTTAATCTCTTTACACAAAGTCTTAGGAAGCTGAAACACACTCATTGTGTAGGTTGGTATAGCTTCTACAACAGCTTTTAACAACACTTCTTTCCCGACCTGTGACAAAAATATCTCCTTCCATCCATTTATCTGATCCCAAATCCTTCTCTTAATACCGAAAAAGCACCCACTCTAGATCTACCAACTAAAGCTGGAAGCCCCAGATAATTCTCATATCTCCTTGTGGTACTCACCCTAGCAACTGAAAGAATATGGTCTTTAGCTTCCCTCTTTGTATTTCAGCTAAAAAAAAATTGACGTCTTCGCCCTATTCAGTTTCTGCCCATAAGCTTTCTCATACATCTCCAGTATGTGTTGAATTCTCACCCATTTAATAGTATTTGCTTTGCAAAAAAGCAAACTAGCATCTATGAAAAATAAGTAATTCAACCTTGTCCCCCCACGAGTAATTGGAAGGCCAGTAATCCAGTTTTCTCTATCTTCCATTTGCAAAATACAGTTCAACCCTTCAGCATATAAAATGAAGAAATATGGAGATAGAGGATCTCCCTGCCTAATTCCCCTTGACGGTGAAATATTACCATACGACTTCCCATGAACCAACACCAAATATTTAACCATACGAACACAAGTCATAGTAAGCTTTACCCATCGTGCAGCAAATCCCAACTTACACATTATGGCTTCCAAGAAGTCCCACTTGACTCTATCATACGCCTTACTCATATCGAGCTTAAGCGCCATAAATCCTTCTTGACCCTGACTGAGGACACATATGTTATGAGCATAATTACTTTTCATGCAACTGGGTAAATGCTTTAATAATTGAATAATAAGATGTATCGTATGACATGGTACACCGATATGTGCGGTACAATGGCCATGGGCTTACTATATAGACTTGATTCTATGGTCAAATGTATGTGTTTATATGAGTCTTGGATCCAATGGTTGTTTGTAACCAACGCAACCATGTTTGATTGGCAGGTCACTGCAAGACGTACATCATTATTAGCGCGGACCATCCGAGTTCAGACTCGGTCGGGCTGCTAGTGTTATGGAGGATAGCGTACAATATCCGTTTCACCAATATTATATTATAAGTCTCTTGGGACAACGCCAACCTTGCTGAGAAGGGGTAATATCTCGGGTAGACCATGTATGATAATTATGACCTATCATGACATTAGTGTTTTGCATTAAAACTTATAGGCGATTGTCCTTGGGATTACACTTACACTTCTCAAAAACAAAAATTATACATTTATGGGGTAATAATAGAGGAAACACCTAATTTGCTTATGAAAATACATGTTGACTTTGCTTATAATTCGATTGTGAGATTTACTTACTAAGTCTTAGGCTTATTCAGCATTTGCGGCTTGTCATGTTATCTATTTTAAGAGAACTTTTAAAAAGGAGAAGCCAGATGTCTATTTTGCAATACCAGGTTTGATTGGAATGATAGTTTTTGGTTAGAAGCTCCAAGTCTATGATTGATGGTAATACATGCATACCTTGTGATTTTTAGATATCTCAGATATGTCATTTTCAACTTCCGTTTACATTTACTCTGAGTATGTTAAATAGACGATCCCTTCAGTTAGTTACAAGTTAACTAAACTAAAGGAATTGCCAGTAACCCTACAAAAATGGTCAAGACCAGTTTTAAAGGTGTTACAATTAGAAATATCAGTTTCTTGGTCACCAATGTTAGCTGCCGAAGATGTACTTATGACAGCATTGGAAGTATCCAACTTGAGCTCAACATGAATATTGTAGGTGTTGGGAATACGTATGCAAATTAAAATTTGCACAGCGGAAAGAATCATATTCTAATGCCCAAGAAAACTGTATGAAGAACGGTTGCTATTTCAACAAATAGCAAGAACAAAGATAACTTACTTCTTCTTCAAGAACACAATTGATCTCAAGAATATTTATACCTTTAGATCTTCTCACCAATTATTGATTGTAACAAGAGTACTCTAGGGACCATCTTTTTATCCTCCTAAAGCTGATGTGGCTTTCAAAATCACCATTAGATCAAAATTTAAATATGATTCATCTAAAATTTAATGGTGATTTTAAAAGCCACATCAGCTTTAGGAGGATAAAAAGAAGATAAAAAGATGGTCCATAGTATTACTCTTATAACAAAGAGAGTGTGGGCTCTTGCTTGGCTCTTCAAATTTTAAAGTTTTGTTCTTCGTGAGTCAACACAATGAACTAATAATTTTCAAAGTGTTTATGAAAACTATATATAAAGAGAACTTGATGGGATGATTTGAGAGCCTCATGCTCTTCTCTATTTATAGGCTTAGTAGGGGGGAGAATTTTCAAATCTTAGCAATCTGGGACAAAGAGTAGAAAACATTTTAGTAGGACTTGCATGGACGGCTAGGGTTTCACCCAGCCTCTTTGCTTCGCCGCATGGGCAAGGGACAAAATATCCTTGGAACATGCGGCTCCCTACCTTGGCAGCTAAATCCCAGGCCCCTTCTCTCCTGTCCAACGCATAGGGTCAGGGAATTTTTCCCTGGCCTTATGCGCCCCTTGCTCTGATTAGGCCTTTGGTTTTATCCCAAGCCCAATTTCATATATACTCTCTAGCCCATGTTTTAAATAAATAAAATACTTAGCCCAATAAATAGGAAAGCCTTAATATGGTAATTATATTAGCTTGGTGAGACACCTAAAGGAAAAAATAATTATTGGCTTAAATATTTTAGTAATCATGCCTCCCTCACATTCGTTATGTGATAGTATTTTAATCACAATTAATTCCACTAAATAATTGTGACTACACTCCAATAAATATTTTGATGAGATGATTAAGAATTGCCCACGATTCGTGTCTTTTGGTCCAATCCGAATGACCATAGAGCCCAGTTAACCTCCAACTTATGTCTTGGCTAGGGAGCTTCACAATGGAATTAATATGCCGACGAGTATAATTCTAAATTTCTATCTCACCCACATCCTTCCAAAGGAAAGCTAAACCTCCACTACGCCCCACCGGATCCAACAAAAATAGTCCTTCAAACCCTAACTTCACCCTAATCCCTTCCAGCTTATTTTTACGACTCTTTGTTTTCATAGGAAACAAACAGTTGTGTCTCTTCTCCATCACTAGTTGGCAAAGGTCTCGAACTGATTGAGGGTTCTCAAGCCCCCAGCAGTTCCAACTTATTAGAAGCATTGTTGTTGGCGGTACTGTGACCCAGCCACCACCAACTCTGCCTCCGGTGCCATCCCTTCTGAGACTCCCATCCTACTCTTTTTGTTAGGAGAAGACCTCCCATCACTCTCCTCCCCAATCTGATTTTTCCCCTTATCTTGTAGGTGGTCCATAGGAATAGGAACTTCATTCCTCCATGCCTGGGCTCTTGCTCTTCTCTTCCAAGATCGTACATTGGAACCACACTTCTTCCCTACAGACCGCATGATCTCGAATATTAAGAGATAGAAAGAAATATATGAATTATTATTTTACACCCTTTTTGAATAAGTTGATTAAAAAAAAAAAAAAAAGGGTATTGAGGATACTAGCATGTGGAAAGATTTAGTTATGCCGCTAGGAATTACACAAGAAATTATAGTAGGACTTGTAAGAGATAGACAAAATTTATATGAAGGCATGGAAGTCGCCTTTTATATGTATAAAGTACAGTCGAATGCCATTGAGGTTATGTAAATATTAGATTTACTGGCTAAAATTTTGAGATAGAATTCTGCTACAACTAAGGATTTGATTGCTAGGAGATAATGTTTAGCTCAAAGATCAATATGGAAGGATATATGAGAATTTAAGGCATAAAGATAGTATGAAAGGTCCTCATTAAATTGGAAGTTAGAATAATGAGTTTCATATTAAGGAGGGGAGTTCTACGACAACGTCGTTTCTAATAAACTAGTTCCATATGGATTATGAAGCAATTTGACAGTTTGATGAACACATTAGAGTTAAACGATCAATGTAGCAGATTGTTTTCTTGGGATTGAGAGATAGAAAATAGAGTGTCTGATATAGAAACAAATAGATATTGAAAGATGTTAACGCCACTAGATTTAATAAGCCTATACATTCTACATATGCATATGAGCATTGTAATTGAGGTGTGTAAGACTGGTCCTAGTGTTAGCATATGTGTATGTCAGAACCATGGGTGAGGAAAACAATGCGTAGAATAACTATCCCAAATGAAATGACTTGATGACCTTGTGGTAGTCAATTTAACAAGAGAAATTAGAAAGTATTATTGATAATAGGTAGATGTCATAAGGTGAAATAAAGTAGTAAGACTATCATTTAAACCTCGGATGAGGGTGATACTATGACACTTAGGGTACTTTGGAGATGAATCTCTTAAAGAGTGACGATGGAAAAAGATTTTATCAAGTGTCTTGGTAGATGATGGATACACAAAAGAGGGTATAATAGCATATAAGCATAAGCATATCAATTGAGACAAGTTTAAAGGATTATAGCTAGCATTGATATATAATACAAGGTACTTTATGATGATAGAGCTTGAGGAATTTTAGTTGACAAATGCATGTCAAATAAAAGCTGATAAATTGGAGACCTTAGAATAGGTTGTGATACAATAGGGTGATCTCAGATAGGATGGCACGATGACAAAAGTCAGAAGAAAAAATTATATGATATTGTGATATGCAGTATACCAGTTAAGGGACTGATTTGACACGAGACTAGTAGTTTGAGTGTTCTCAAGTTATAAGTATGTATAGATAAATGTTATAGTTTGACATGGTATGGTAGCATATATGTTACATTTAAATTTCGAGGATGAAATTCCAACAAGGAGGGGAGAATGTAACAACCAAGGAATTTATTAGGATAACTAATGATAAGTGCTAGAATATTCATATTTTCAGTCCTTAACTTGCATGTTTTAATCCTTTAGTTTTGGTTAATTAGGCCATTTTACTTCATTTTTGTATTTTCTTTGTTTTATAGGCTTTTGGAAGAAAATAAAGCGTTTCTAGAAAAATTCAAAGCTTAAAGGGCAAATTGGGAAGATCTAGAAGATATGGTTAAGCTTAACCAATCATCGTTAAAGTTTAATCAAATAAAGGAAAGGATTAATTCGGAATTTCTCAATTTGAAGTCAAATCGGATTGGATGCAAAATTGGATTCTGAATACCTCTCGATATTTTGGCCATAACTTTCAGCTCAGATATCCGATTGAGGTGATTCAAGGAGCATTGGAAATATAACTCAAACTTATACAATTAATTGTGAAATAGCATTTTCCCAATTCGGAGCGCCGCAAGATAGGACCGCAATTCTGGGCGAATCCTATTCCGATTTGGGCTTAGGTTTTCTTTAACCTAATTGGGCTTGGACTTAAATCTCCGAAATTCCTAGGATTACTAGGGCTTCTAGGACTCTCCTAAGCCCTATAAATAGACCTCTAAGCCTCACAATTGAGGGGGATCAGACGAAGACGCGCCGGGGGCGCCGTTCTTGGTCGCTTTCCGTGTTTTATGGGTTTTTGTAGCTTCGAACTAGAATTCTTTTGTAAGTTTTTAATTTTAATGAAGTAATTTAGTTTCTTTATGATTTCTTTTGTCATGAGAGGCTAATTCTTCAGCTAAAGTTGAAGATGAAGCCTCACCATTGATTAGTTTTATATTTTTATGTTTCGTTCGTACAAATCCGTCGTTTAATGTAATGTATGTTCGTTTCAGTTCAATTGTGTGACAAAATTGTGATTGATTGTTGTTTATAAATCGTGAAAATGTTGGATATTCGTTGTGTTTCATCCAACGGATACATCGAATGATTTGATTGAGACTTATATCCATTGTGATTTACGGATACAATGGATGATTTGATCTCAATTGGATATTCGTTGTGATTTGTAATAGAGATGGATTCATCGAATGATTCAATTGGTTTATAAAAAAACAATAGAACATATATATAGGGTTTAATTGTTCGTCGGATGCATGAATGAAAACATAAGAATGTATGCTTTGATTTGGTGAGGTGAATTCTAAAACCTTAGTTGTTTATCTTTTGATTATTTTTATTTTATTTAGTTTATGTTAGTTTATTTTCAAAATCAAAATCATTCGAAACTAGGTTAAGATATGATTGATTTAGATAGAAATTAAATTTCACAAACACAATTCCCTGTGGATCGACCTCACACTTGCACACACACTATATTGCACACGACTCGTTCGCTTGCGAGTACAATTAAATTTGTACATCAAATTTTGGCGCCGTTGCCGGGGATTTGTTTGTTTGTGAAAATTGATTTTTGTTTAGAGACTGATTAGAAGGATAAGTTCACTAGTGGACGAAAATGTCATGAATGTGGGGGTCGGGGTCATATTCGAATTGAATGTGCTAATCTGAAAAAGTCCAAAGGTAAAGCTTTCAATGTCACTCAGAGTGATGAGTCGGATGATGAAAAATCCGAAGAAGAAGTTGAAGGAGGAGTGAATTATTTAGCTTTTACTACTTCTTATGATAATTATTATAAGACTGTTAACTCACCTCATATGATAAACGAATCTGAAATTGAATCTGATGATGAGGTGGATTTACAAACTGCTTATAATAACTTGTTTGTGGAATGTGATAAATTGAACAAGCTGAATAGGAGAAATCTGAAAAATCTGAAAGAAGCTGAACTTGAGAAAGAAAGATTAATGAAATCTATGGATGAATGTTTAGCTATTCGAAACACTTTGACTTCTGAAAACCTCATACTGATTGCTAAAGTGAAATCTCTAGAAAAGGACTTGAATGATTCGAATGATCATTTAAGGAAATTTTCTAGTGATAAATTGAATCAAATGTTAGGAAATCAGAAACATTCACATGATAGGACTGGATTGGGTTTTAATAAACATGTTAATTCATCTTCTTCAAATGTTGCAACCACTTCTAAGATCATGTTTGTGAAACCTAAAATGAAAGATGTGGCAATTGAGAATTCTTGCTTACCTCAAGAAAGTTCAGAAGATGTGGCAAAGAAAAATAAGTTGAAATTCAAAGTTCCGGTAAGGACTAACTTCATCCCTACTTGTTTTCACTGTGGTGTCAAAGGTCATAGTTGACCAAACTATTTTCAAATTAGGGCTAAACAACCATGGTCTCAGAAGAATATCCCTAGACTAGATGAACCTGGAATTGGGAATCAACTAAAAGTTTTAACTGCTCAAGTGAAACTTATTAGTGAGAAGTTAGCTGTTTTGTCAAATTCTGTTGATATAAAAGATATGTCTAATTTGATTGACAAGAATGTGCAAATTCGTCCTCAAAAGGAATAGGCCTGGGTTAAAAAGAAAGATCATCTATGCCTTGTTGCTCATACTACCTTAAGTGTGCTTAACTCTTGTTTGTGGTTTCTGGATAGTGGTTGTTCAAAACATATGACAGGTGATAAGTCTCTATTCAAAGAGCTTAAAGAAGGCAAAGGAGGTGGAAGCATCACTTATGGAGATGGCAGCAAATCGAAGGTGATCGGTCAAGGAATTGTGGAAATTTCTAGTGCTCCTACTCCACAAGAAGTGCTGTATGTTGAAGGACTCCGGGCAAATTTATTGAGCATCAGTCAATTTTGTGATTATGATCTAGTGGTCCAGTTTTCTAAGAAAGAATGTAGCATATTTGATTCTCAAGGAAAATGGTTGATGGGAGGAGAGCGCACGGTTGACAACTGCTATTGTCTCTCCTCAACTTCTCAAATAAAATGCAATAATGCAACCCTGGACGATGGAGAATTGTGTCATCAACGGTTGGGGCATCTAAATTTTCATGATCTGGTCAGAATTTCAATGACAGAAGCCATAGCTGATTTACCCAAGATTCATCAGGCTGATAAAGGAAAGTGTGGCCCATGTCAACTGGGGAAACAAACTAGAACTCCTCACAAAAAGATCTCAGGTATTGTTACCTCTCGAAACTTAGAGCTTCTTCACATGGATCTCATGGGCCCTACACGGACAGCCAGTTTGGGAGGCAAGAAATACATTATGGTGATCGTAGATGACTTCTCTCGATACACATGGGTAATTTTGTTAAGAGAAAAATCTGAAGCCTTTGAACATGCTCAGATCTTGTTTCATAAGATACAAAATGAACAAGACTGTTTCATCAAGCGAATCCGGAGCGATCATGGCAGAGAATTCGAGAACTCAAGTTTTGAAGATTATTGTGCTCAGCAAGGTATCAAACAAGAATTCTCATCCCCCATAACTCCTCAACAAAATGGAGTAGTTGAACGAAAAAATCGAGTCATACAAGAAATGGCTAGAGTTATGATACATGCGAAGGATTTGGCACAACATTTTTGGGGAGAATCAGTCCATACGGCATGTCATATTGTTAATCGAGTTTTTCTCAGACCAACAACTACCAAGACACCATATGAGCTATGGCGAGGCAAGAAACGCACTGTCAAATATTTTCGGGTGTTCAGAAGTACATGTTACATTCTTCATGATAGGGAGAACTTGGGGAAGTTTGATGCAAAGAGTGACGAAGGAATTTTTCTTGGATATTCAAATACAAGTCGAGCTAGTCGTGTGTATAACAAAAGGACCAAGTCAGTAATGGAATCAGTAAATGTTGTCATCGATGATGAAACTACCAAGGAGCATTTTGCAGAAGAAGAACCTCAGGTTGAGGGGGAGCAAGTTGATATGTCTGATAAAACTCATGAACATCCTAGTCCGAATGTTTCAGCAGTCCGTACATCAATACTTTCAGATACAGAAGGCATGACTCCTTCACCAGTTCCACACTTGGTCTCTCATGCACCATCCTCTAGAGTCTAACTTAATCATCCTAGCGAAAATTTGCTGGGAAATGTTAATGAAGGGTTACGACTGCGAAACAGGGTGGTAAATCAAGTCACTTATTCTTGTTATCTCTCTGAGATTGAGCCAAAGAAGGTTAATGTGGCATTAGAAGATGAGAGTTGGGTTGCGGCTATGCATGATGAACTCAATCAGTTTGTTCGGAATGATGTTTGGAATTTGGTTCCAAAACCAAAAGATCAGAATATCATTGGCACTAAATGGATCTTCAAGAATAAATCTGACGAGCATGGTATAGTGGTAAGAAACAAAGCTCGATTGGTTGCTCAAGGATACACTCAAGTTGAAGGAGTGGATTTTGATGAGTTGTTCGCACCGGTAGCTAGATTGGAATATATCAGAATTTTGTTGAGCATCTCATGTCATCTCCAGATCAAATTGTATCAGATGGACGTCAAGACTGCTTTTCTCAATGGCATTCTTCAAGAAGAAGTATATGTAGCTCAGCCACAAGGGTTTCAAGATCCAATTTATCCAGATCATGTTTACAAGCTGAAAAAAGGCACTTTATGGATTGAAACAAGCTCCGAGAGCTTGGTATGAATGTCTGACAACATATCTTCTTGAACATGGGTTCATCCGAGGACAGGCTGACCGTACATTGTTCATTCGTAGGAAAGGCAGTGAACTACTCATTGTCCAAATTTATGTAGATGACATTATCTTTGGCTCTACGGTCGACTCACAGGCTTATCAATTTTCTATAGAAATGAAGCAAGAGTTCGAAATGAGTATGATTGGTGAATTGACCTATTTTCTAGGTTTTCAAGTTCAACAATCCAACAAAGGTATCTTTGTGTCTCAACCAAAGTATGCAAAAGATCTTGTGAAGAAATTCGGGTTGGATGGAAAAAGTCATGCTCGCACACCCATGAGTACGAGTATTAAGCTGTGTGCAGATGTGGCTGGGAAATCCGTTGACCAAACCTTATACAGAAGCATGATAGGCTGTCTACTTTACCTTACAGCTAGTCGACCAGATATATCTTTCAGTGTAGGTGTATGTGCTCGATTCCAAGCTAATCCAAAGGAATCTCATCTAACAGCAGTTAAACGAATCCTCAGGTATGTCAATGGCACTATCAATTTTGGGATTTATTTTTCTACTAACACAAATCTTGAACTTGCAGGATATTCTGATGCTAACTGGGCTGGTAATGCTGATGATCGAAAAAGTACATCAGGCGAATGTTTTTATGTGGGAACAAATTTGGTCGCCTGGATGAGTAAGAAACAAAACTCCATCTCTCTTTCTACTGCTGAGGCCGAATATATAGCTGCTGGGAGCTGCTGCACACAGCTCATCTAGATGAAGCAACTTCTTGCGGACTATGGATTTGCTAAAGGAAAAATGATTGTCCACTGTGACAATACTAGTGCCATCAACATCTCAAAGAATCCGGTTCAACATTCACGCACGAAACACATGGACATTCATCATCATTTCATCCGTGACTTGGTAGAGACCCAAGTGGTATCTCTTGAATTTATGCTTACTGAACACCAATTAGCTGACCTGTTTACAAAACCCCTAGATGGATCTAGGTTTGAGTATCTCAGGAATGCAATTGGTGTATGCGATCTCTCATGATTGTATACATAGAACATGCTTAGAAATTGAACATATTGATATTTGTCTATAGCAGTTCTAGGGCATTTTTGTTTGTTTTGGTTTGCTTTGTCTTTATTTTCTTTGATTCTTTTATTTTTGGGATTGTTTTTATTTGTTGGATAGTCAGTTTCTCATGTCTTGTGCTCAAATGAATATTTTACATATAAGTGGGGTCAATATTTCTCCAATTTACATCTCAAGCTCCATATGTTTATGATATACCTTGTTCTTCTGAAAACTGTTAAAGGACTAAAAAGTCAGTTTTTCTCATGTTCGAAGTTGTGCACTATTTGCCATCATTAGGTTTAGATTTTTTTTGTGTGTTTTGGGAATTTGGATCAAACATTTTTTTTGGAAGATAGGTAGTGTCAGTTCTATCCACTTGACCAACTCGTTAGTTGAACCTAGCTTCTAAAAATTCCAACATTTTCTTCCATAAAAAAAAAAAAAAAGGAGGGCATAAAATAAGCTCAGATGACTTAGTTTTGCTTCTATATGTCCCTAAAGAAAGAATCAGTGATCAAATCATTGCGGAAATAGATGATTACTAAAGGACATGGTAAAAGCGAATGATTAGTCTCTGGGGGAGTGTATCGGATGAGTGAATCTAGGTCCTAACATTATAAGGTTTTACTGTGGCTTGAATGAGACTGTTTGGCTTTCATTTACAAAATGTCTGCCTAGATTTACCTTTCACTAATGAAATCTTATTTAATGGGAGTTTTCACACACTACACCCTCACATGAGATTTCTGATTATTGCCTACTTGACTGAATTCCCAGAACAAGGTTGTGTCTTGCATATAGTACATTTATGGTGTAAGTGTAATTTGTTGATCACTCCGGATTGTTAAGATATTCATAAGGACACACATGGTTTATTGGATATCTAAACAAGTTCTGTTTGTTTTTCCTTTTCTTTTTTCTTTTTTTGATGAATTTATTTTTTTTGGCTTTTATTTTTTTGGGATGCGGACCGGACACGGTACTTACCTATCCGGACACGGCCATTGCATTGTTTTCAAAACCCTTATTTTTTTCTCCATTTCATATTTCTCTCTCTCTCGGCCGAATCACTTCTTCCTAAAAATTTTTTTCCTTGTTTCATTTTTTTCTCTCTTTTTATCTCTGATTTCTTTGCTTTACAGTCCCATATTCACATTCCATCATCGCTGTTGGGGATAAAATCCACTATGGGCCCCACTATCTCTCAACAACCCTTAATTATCTCATAAGGTCCTATGTCATCTCAACTACCTCACATTATCTCCCCACTATTTCAAATGATTCTTCAATCATCTGAAGGGAGAAGATCAAGGAAGCAGTTTCAGAGATAAAACCCTATAAAAGAGAACTCAAGACATAGGTAAAAGGGATCGGTCATTATTTCTTAATACATTGCTAGCTCAGGCTATATTTTGACCCCATATACGACTGGCAACTTAAGCATCGGAGGGTCTACGGGGCCTTCCCTGTAGACCCCTTTGACGCCCTTATTATTTTGTAGGAGCCCGAAGGTCACTGGTTAGAGACACCTCGAAGAACGTGAAGATCACACCAAACGAAAACTGTTAACAGTTTGGCGCCGTCTGTGGGAACTATGACGTTCTTACAAAATCAAAATCCATTATGATGGTGATCATGCGTTCAGGCGATACATCAACCAACCGGAACTAGATCTGCACAGATCTATACTCATGGATCCCATATCCAATCCATGGCGATCTGCGTGTACATATACCAAATCGTGTTTGCTGTCGCCAGATTTACATTTATCTGACGGGTCTGCACAGATCTACAATCATAAATCTTAGATCCACTATGTTCCGATCTCCATACACCAAATCGGTGTTTTCTTTCGTCGGATTCGCAAAAATAATTCTCCTACGTACGGATCTTATGCACGAGGTAGGCAAAAGGCGACAAATTTGCACTCACCGACGCTGAATCAGATCCACCGCCTCAGTCAACTACACTAGATAAGTTGTTCTTTTTTCTACTCATATTTGTCATAAACGTATAAGTATATACTAATCTGACATAGAGTTATTTAAATAATGTTGTGTCTTGGTTTTGATGAAGGTGACTTTTCTTTAAAAGAAGCAAATATTATGTTGCTTCCTCATATGCTGTTACGTAGGCACTTTTAAAGGGAATCTGAAAAACATGTGAGCCTATGCTTATCTAGGACCACGTGCTACCTAGCTTTTCTACTTTCTTTGTTAAAGGCAAGCGTGGTATAAAGTTTCTAATATTCAACATTTAGTGATTTAAATGGATGCTAAATTTTATGAGTATCGTTAAACGCATAAGTTGCTTCAACAATCCCTCGAAACACAAGATTTATAAACAAAAAGAATGTGATTTCTCTGTTTATTTCCTCTTCACTTTTAATTTTACATGAAAGAGGTGGAAGAAGTATGAAGGGAGGAAAGGAAGCAATCATTCCTTAAGAGACCCTCAAAGGCAATTTCATAATTATTTGTGGACTAAGCCAAGTCAAAGAAAGAGTGGCGTGGCTGTGGGCAAAACAAATCCATGCAAGGAGACGATTGTCACTATAGCTGTCAAAAAGCAGAGAAAATATCTCTATCATGTCCTTAAAAAAAAATAAAGGTGCTTTCATTGAGAGGCAAGAAGGCACGGGCTCCTAGGCGGAATTGGTGTACTTCGGAAAGATAAGTCCATTTCCTTAAATATGGATTATTTTACTAATATTTTCATGAATTGATAAAAAGGATAAACAATTGTGGCAAAACTTACTGTGATGCCTTTTTGTAAATTTTTTTTTAAAAAACATGATGGCTGTCAGACTTATGTGCCCTTTTAATCACAAGCTCAAATATTACTATTATGCCATTATTGTCATCTCCAAGCTTAGGGAAAAGGTTTCTGAAAAAACCATGCAGTTCCTCGCCGACGACACTAACCCTCGCATCAAGGTCGCCAGAACTCGCCCTTCAGGCTCGCCGCCGTTCATGGACTCCAGCTCAAAGTCGTCGGACCCCTCCTCAGAAACGGAAGTGAAGAGGATGAGCAAGCCCTCCGGCGCCAGCAGACATGCCGACGAACTCCCTCCAAATTCTCGTCCTCGCCTCATCGGTGAACCAGCATCCCGGTGAACTCCCTCTAGATTCCCGGCCTAGCCTCGTCGGTGAGCCATCACCCAGCAAGCTCCTTCTAGAGGCCTCGCTAGCTCTGAACTTGCCTCGTCGCTGCTAGTGACCGAGCCGTACTTGGACTAGGGGTCACTGAGCCCTCCTCGGACGCACAGGCTCTTTCCGGCAGACTTGCCGCTTCGACGATCGCCAGCCCACGAGCCCAGGCCTCTGCCCTCTCCGCAACAAACCATGTTGTCTACCATGCCAGTCGCCAGGTTTGCAGAGAGCCGAGACCTGAGGCTGAAGAGAGCCGAGACCTGAGGCTGAAGAAACCCGAGGCCTAAGTCAGCAGAAAGCTGAGACCTAAGTCTGCAGAGAGCCGAGACTTGAGACTGAAAAGAGTTGAGACCTGAGGCTGAAGAGACCCGAGGCCTAAGTCTGCAGAGAGCCGAGACCTGAGGCTGAAGAAACCCGAGGCCTAAGTCAGCAAAAAGCCGAGACCTAAGTCTGTAGAGAGCCGAGACTTGAGGCTGAAGAGAGCTGAGACCTGAGGCTGAAGAGACCCGAGGCCTAAGTCTGCAGAGAGCCGAGACCTGAGGCTGAAGAGACCCGAGGCCTAAGTTAGCAGAAAGCCGAGACCTAATTCTGCAGAGAGGCGAGACTTGAGGCTGAAAAATCCCGAGACCTGAGGCTGAAGAGACCCGAGGCCTAAGTCTGCAGAGAGCCGAGACCTGAGGCTGAAGAGACCCGAGGCCTAAGTCAGCAGAAAGCTGAGACCTAAGTCTGTAGAGAGTCGAGACTTGAGGCTGAAGAGAGCCGTGACTTGAGGCTGAAGAGACCCGAGGCCTAAGTCTGCAGATAGCTGAGACCTGAGGCTGAAGAGACTCGAGGCCTAAGTCAGTAGAAAGCCGAGACCTAAGTCTGCAGAGAGCCGAGACTTGAGGCTGAAGGGACCCGAGACCCGAGTCTGTAGAAAACCAAGACCCGAGTCTGTTGAGAGCTGAGACCCGAGGCCCAAACTGCAAAAAGGCGAGACCTACGCCTACTGAAAGCCGGGACCCGAGTCCACCGAGTTACCAGGTGTGCCGAGCCACAAAGCTTCTAAGCTTTGTCGAGACTGCAAAGCCTGCCTCGGACGGTCTGAAGATGATGACATTCTTATGTCGCAAAGAGAAAATGGATGTGGCTATTGATGAAGCTGTCTCATGGGTGATGTCCATGGTTCAGTCTCCAGAGGCTCGTTAGCAATACCATCATCTGCTTGAAAGATACTGCCAAGCTAAATTAATGAGAGTAAGTTAGAATCAGCATTACTGCATGACGTGATGCACCTAACCAACTCCCCTCAAGCTTGTCGATCCACGCGAATGGCCGCTGACTCACCTTGAGATGAGTGGTGAAACGGTCCTAAATTAAGTTTACGGGCTCAAGCAAATGGGCTTGCAATGTTATTTCGAGGGGTTGCGATCTCCCGCTGCGAGTCCTAAAACTGAGGCAGCGAGCAAGATCAGACATTTCACAGTGGCCAACCCCTCAGTCTACGCCGATCGCCACTTCAGGTTCGCTGGACGCCAAGTCTTGCCAAGTCTGACCTTTGGCAAAACAACCTCGGGTCGCCAACCCAAACTCAGGTTCACCAACACCTCTTCTCGGATTTATAATTATCAATTATATTTTGCTTGGATGCATGCACTGGTTCTCATTTTGTGCAGAAAAAATCCGGGAATAAAATTCCGAGACAAACTCCAAGAAATTTTCCAAAGAAAAATTCCAAGAGTCCAGAAAGTCAAATTCCCGAGGATGGATCATCTTGCAAAATTCCAAGGAAAAATCTTAAGGACAACTCTTAAGGGAAAAATTCCGAGGAAGAATCCCGAGAGTCACAACTCAGGGAAAAATTCCGAGGAAAAATCTTGAGACAACTCTTAAGGGAAAAATTTCGAGGATCTCAAGAGAACTCTTAAGGGAAAAATTCCGAGGAAGAAAACCGAAAGTCACAACTCCGAGGGAACAATTCCGAGTAAAAAATCCCAAGAGCCAACTACTTTGAGAGCACCAAGTCCTTAGCATCAAGGAACCAAAATAAAAATAATTTTCCAGATTTACTAATGCTCAATTCGTTATTTTATTGCTTGGATTCATGCACTTGCTTGGTGTCTTTCTCCTTTTGTGCAGAAAAAACTCAGACCAAAACTCCGACACAAACTCAGAAATTTTTCGAAGAAAAATTCCGAGAGTCCGAGGATGAATTTTCGAGAAGAAATTTCCAAGTCAAAAATCCGAGAAGCAAAAAATCCCAAGGAGCAAATTTCTCGAGGAGAAATATTTTGAGGATCATTCCACCTCTCGAGGCCCGAACATCACTCTACCTCCCGAGGAAGCCTCGGCCCGCCAGATAAGTCTCTGTGAGCTTATTTTATTGAGTGCATAGGTTACACGTGTAAATTTTTTTTTATTTTTTTTATTTTTTTTAAAAAAAAAGCATATCTCTTTATGCATAATTTGCCTTTTTGCAAGCTTTGTTTAAAAGCAAAAGCTCATTGACCTCATCAGATTGATGACTACAGGATTCATAAAAAGAAAATACCTTTTGCATTTAAAACCAAAAACAATGTCTTTTTACATCAATGGCCATAAATAAGTATAGTTATATTTATAATTGTTAAATGCTTTTGTAATTTACTAGAATCAAAGCACAATTTACAATTCTAAATACATATGCTCGTGGCTCTTGATGAAAAGACAATAATACAAGAATGTCTCTGTTGAAGATGTGTTTTAATGTATTAAAATAAATGCATGCCTGATTAGAATAATACTGAATTTTGGTCTAGATGAAAGCCAATGGCAATTCAAAAATCATTGGGTGTCTAATATGTCCTTTTGTGAGAGGCATTCTCCTCTCGTGAGAACAACTTTGTCATATTTTAGCTTTAATAGCATTCTACACCCATAGTTCTAATTTCCTAGGATTATGGTTGGTTGGGCTTGATAATAGTCAATTGTGTTTCATACACCATAAGAAGGCATACTGTGACTCGATTTTAGTGCAACATGCTCTATATTCTTCTTTCAATTTTGTGCAGTGAATAACAGAGAGGAAAAGGTGCACAATGTGGCTTAGAGTAATATAGCACTTCATGCCATCTCAAGATGACACAAACTTGAAATCTGAGCAGTATAAAGCAAATCCGATGCCTCTACTCAAGCCCAATAGAGTATGGCACCCAACCTTCTGAAACAAACTCAACCGAGTAACTAACTCATTTCAAAGAAGCAGATATACTCTCAAGCTTCCATGAACAAGCCCTCCTTAGAGCCACCGGTGCCGACCCCTCTTTGGCACCAACGGCTATCCACACTCGGTGACTTCTTGGATCACCGAGAAGTAAAGAAACACATTTAATAGATACCAATAAACAACATCTGAGATAAGTGGTTGCTTTCCCTTGCATCCTCTCTTATTTGCAAGATATGATTCATTAACACTAGCTATTAAAAGTGTTTCATGATAATTGTGGAATCTTTATACTAACCTTCGTCTCAGTAGATGATGAACTTTTATATTCCATCACTAATTTATAATGCAGTCTAAAAGGACTCGTATGGTTAGTGTTTGTCGTTTTGTGTAGACCCCAAAACAAAACAATGGCTTAATGGTTAAACCCTTCTTGCACAAACCCATGTGGGTTGAAAGCAAAGAATGGCAAGAAGAAGTTGTCCATTTCGGCAGACATACTATCAGCTCAGCCCCAAGCTAACAATCACTCTTCCAAGGCTTGTTATAAAAGCTTGCGTGAAGGCATGCCAAAAGTGGCTGGGCACAAAGATGAGCAAATGTCAGCCAGGAAGTATCGGCTAGAGCAACCCCTATCCACTGAACTTATTACTCAATTTAAGTGTCTCGTCACTGATGCCACTCCTGCCACATAGAATGGGGGGTACGTATTCTATTTTTATACTATATGCATCTTATAACGAAATACATGCAGGAAAAGTGCAATGTATGAGGAGTTTGTTCCCGAGCTGCCATTAAATGGCTGCCGACAAGACGCTCTACCTACTAAAGCCTTGAGCCCCAAGCACACCAAGGAGTTCCATCCCAAGATGAGAAAAAACTGGGCTTCCTAATTGCTCTAAATATTGAGCTCATGAAAAGGTTAAATAGCTAACCTGTCAAGAACTAAATCCTTCAAAGAAGGTGTGTTCGAAAAAGGTTAAATAGCCTCAGAGAAAAATAACGTGTCAAGAACGTAAATCCTTTAAAGAAGGTGTGTTCGAAAAAAGGTTAAACATTTCCTGAGGCCTAGCACTTAGCCAAAAGCACTCTACCAAGCAATCACAGGTAATTCATAAATTACTGTCAAGATTGCTAAGAGTGATGCATAAATAATATCATTGCAAGCAAATGAAAGGACTAGCAGTTTGATCAACCCAAAAAGTCCTATTATTCCAAGTATATAATTACAAAACAGAAGGGCCAGTTTTGGGAACTCCACCAGCTGGCCTAGTCAACCATGGGAATCGGGTGGTAACTGTTGGGGATAAAATCCACTATGGAATCGGGTGGTAACTGTTGGGGATAAAATCCACTATGGGTCCCATTATCTCTCAACAACCCTTAATTATCTCATAAGGTCCTATGTCATCTCAACTACCTCACATTATCTCCCCACTGTTTCAAATGATTCTTCAATCGTCTGAAGGGAGAAGATCAAGGAAGTAGTTACAGAGATAAAACCCTATAAAAGAGAACTCAAGACATAGGTAAAAGGGATCGGTCATTATTTCTTAATACATTGCTAGCTCCGGCTATATTTTGACCCCATATAGGACTGCTAACTTAAGCATCGGAGGGTCTACAGGGCCATTCCCGTAGACCCCTTTGACTCTCTTATTATTTTGTAGGAGCCCGAAGGTCACTGGTTAGAGACGCCTCGAAGAACGTGAAGATCACACCAAACGGAAACTGTTAGATCCAAAAAATGCTTCAACAATCACAGGTATGGTTTCTTTCCTTCTCCTTTTCAATTTTGTTCAAATAAAATTCTCAACTGTGAATGTTTGGGTTTAATATTGCCATTCCGAATTACTTGATTCTTTGATTCCCATTGTGCCTTCTTTCTAGTTCTTATCATTGTTGCAAAATAAATACACTATCATTTAGGAATGGGATTTTCATCTTGACATATGTTTTTCATGCCTATATTTTTTTTCTGCACACCATGTGTTTGCTCAAATGTCTCAAAGACTCTGGCTTGCTTTATTCCAATGTGTTTGATCTTTAGATGTTAGTTGAGAACTGTCTAGGAAAGGTATGTTCAATATTCATGCAAATTTTTTAAATGGGATCATCAATATCTCAATACCTATTACATGTTTGATAAAATGTCTAAATGAAATTGTTTTCATTTATATTTCTTTATCTTCTTGTAATAAGTTTTTTTTTGGTATATTCAACATTTAAAATTTGTTTCTGTTGCATCTATCTCATTTGTGGGATCACATATTTCATATCAAAATTTTGTTTACAATGATGTTTCTCAAGAATAATATGTGCTTGTATTTTTTTTGGGGTGTGAATGCAGAAAATGGTGTATCCAATTTCGGAATCCACACCAAGAAGAAAGCGCACTCGAGAAGAAAAATCAATCCTACAAGACAAAATTCTGACATGAAACATTGTGATTGAGCGTGGAGTGGAGCAAAATGATCTTACAGTTGAACCGTTTCGGTTCATCCATGATATCTTCCATGCTAATCAATGGACCTCGGTGTTCGTTCCTGTTAATGCATACACTCGATTAGTTCGGGAATTCTACTACAACATCGAAGACATTGACTTGGTTGGTCCTTCGTCATTCAAGACCAAGGTCTCCGGGAAAACTCTCAATGTCACTCCTGAGTTGATAAATGAAGTTACTAGGATTCCTTTGACAAATGAGAAGCCGCTTCCATTTTTGGAGACTGAGCCATAACCAACTAAAGCGGAAGTCATAGCGGTTCTTAATCCGAGTCGGGAGCTTGTATGGGACGAAGACAAGAACAAAATTTTGATTGGTTATGTACGGGCTCCAGAGAGGTTGCTAACACGAATTGTGCTGCAGAATATTTGGCCAATCTCTCGAAAGAGTCACGTGACAATCGAACGCGCAATGATGATTTATGGCATAATTATCCGTGTAGAGTTCTTTTTATGCACTCATATGGTGTTGACTATGATTGAGCTCCATGAAGATCACTTGATTGCATTACCTTATGGCGGCCTCATCACAAAGATCTTGCACGCCACTTTGCCCAAAATTGCAGCAAATGAACATGTGGAATCTCCTGAAGGTTATTTTGGCAAAGCAACAGTGATGAAGTCAAATGCTCAACTTAGGCTTCATGCTCCAGCTGACCATGCTCCACCGATCGTTCAAGATTCTCTAGCTGCGTCCTCCTCGGGATCATCAGATATTTCAAGTCAATTAACTAAAATAATTGACTTACTTCAAACTCAAGGCCAAAGCATTGAAGCCATCAACACTCGCCTGACGAATTTGGAGAAAGATGTGAAGTCTATCAAGGAAAGCTTTTGGCAAGAATAATTTTTCCCTCCTTTTTTGGTTTGTTTTTCTTTCTGGCAAGAATAATTTATTTTGTGTTCTCTGGTTTTACTTACTTAAGATTTCATGGGTTGTTGGTTTGTTTGTTTAAAACTCTAGAATTTCATTTTTGTGTATTTCCTTTTGTCCTTCCGAGACAAAAAGGGGGAGTTTATTTCATATGTCATTTTCATGTACAAATTATTTTTTGTCCCCGAATGGCCAAAAGGGGGAGTTTGTTGGGTTATGTTTTGGCTCATTCGGTTTGCTTGTAAAGTTGGTGAAAATGAAGCATCTTAACATGTCCAGAAAACTAATTCTAGAAGGGCCGGTCAGGACCACCAAAAGCTAAGTCCGGACCCAATTTCCAGAACACTCCATTTGAAGGACATGCCCGGACCGTCGGAAGCTGGGTCCGGACGCCATTTCCAGTAACTACATTCTGAGGGGGAGGTCCGGACCGCCAGAAGTTGAGTCTGGACCCCATTTCCAGAAACCTCATATTGAAGGGGAGGTCCGGACTGGAAGCTAGGTTTGGACCAAATTTCCAGCAAGCCCTTTTTTATATGGGCTATCCAGACACACGAGTTAGAGGTCCGGACACCACTAGGTTACGCATATGTAACCCTAGCCATGTCCAAACCCCTAATTAGCCCTGTCCGGACATGGCTGCTGATGTATTGTTTATTCTCTATTTAAACCTTTTATTTTGCTTAAGAAAGGTACGTATTTTGGAGAGCAAAATTAGAGAGCTTAGAAAGAGAGATATTGTTCTAGTTTTATTTGTGAAAAGAAAATATGTGAAGCCAATCGGAGTTCCGGTGAAAGGAAATCTTTTAGAAGAATTGGGCCAAATGTTCTGGAAATGGCTACTGAGGTAGAAGTCAAGTGGGTCACTTGTCGTGTGCAAGGAAGAGTCAAAGGTTTTGTAATTATTCTTGTATTCCTTATTCTTCTTATAGTGGATTGATTTCCTGGGTTTGGCTGCCCCGGAGAGGTTTTACATTTAGAGAGTTCTCTAAATGGTTTCCTCTTCATAACCAAATATCTGTGTTCTTGATTGCTTATTTCATATCTGTATTTGGCTGATCTTTTAACTGCTAGGTTAGATCTTTTTCTGAATAATCTTTGTGAAACACCTAGACATTTGGATAGGTGTTGTTTGGAGTCGTTTTAGAATTTTCAAGCAGCATTATCTTCATATAATATTGTCGGGGTATCTTTGATTGTGGATAAACCACACTTTTCTCGAATGTGTTGAATTACTGATCTTAGCCATATGCATTCCTGACTTGCTTCATGAATTGCAATAATCTCTAAGTGATTTGAAGAAATAGCAACAAGTATTTGCTTGACAGATCTTCATGAAATAGCTGTACTTTCTCATGTAAATAGATATCCTGTTTGAGATCTACCTTTATGCGGATCATAAAGAAAACCCGCATATGCATATCCAACTAATTGTGAATTTAAACCTCTTGAATAAAATAATCCCATGTCAGTTGTTCCATAAAGATAACGTATAACATGTTTGACCCCATTCCAATGCCTTCGAGTTGGTGCACAACTGTATCTTGCTAGTAAATTAACTGAAAATGTTATATCAGGTTGTGTGCAATTTGCAAGGTACACCAGAGCACCAATTGCACTACGATATTGTACTTCAGGACCAAGAATTTCTTCGTCATCTTCTCGAGGGCGAAAATGGTCTTTTTTTTTTTACATCAAGTGATCGAACAATCATTTGAGTGCTCAAAGGATAGGCTTTCTCCATGTAAAAGTGCTTCAGGACTTTTTCTGTGTATGTTGATTGATGAACAAAAATTCCATTTGGAAAATGTTCAATCTGTAAGCCAAGACAAAATTTTGTATTTCTGAGATCTTTCTTCTCAAACTCATTTTTTAAATAAGTGGCAGTTCTTATGAGCTTTTCTGGAGTCCTAACAAGATTTAAATCATCTACATAAACTGCAATAATAGCAAATCCAGATTCTGATTTCTTAATGAAAACACAGGGACAAATTGGATTATTCTCAAATTCTTCTTTCAATAGATATTCACTAAGATGATTATACCACATGCGTCCGGATTGCTTTAACCCATATAAAGATCTTTGTAGCTTGATAGAATAAATGCTTCGGGATTTCGAATTATATGCTTCAGGCATTTTGTATCCTTCAGGGATTTTCATGTATATATCATTATCAAGTGATCTATATAAATATCATGTAACCACATCCATTAAACGCATATCCAAACTTTCTGTAACTAACAAGCTAATCAAAAATCTAAATGTAATTGCATCCACTACATGGGAATATGTTTCTTCATAATCAATACCAGGTTTCTACAAGAAACCTTGTGCAATAAGTCTTGCTTTGTAGCTCACAATTTTATTTTTCTCATTACGTTTTCGTACAAATACCTACTTGTATCCAACAAGCAATACACCTTCAGGTGTTTGGACTACAAGTCCAAATACTTCACGTTTTGCTAGTGAGTTCAATTTTGCCTGAATTGCTTCCTTCCACATTGGCCAATCATTTCTATGTGATTCAGTATCATCATTACTTCTGGTAATGTCAAATGCAACTTTAAATGAAAATATGTTGTTGACAACAATTTTATTTATATCCAATATTTCTCATGCACTTGCATAATTTATTAAGATCTCATTATTTTTAGGTACCTTTTCCTCTTTAGGGGGTAACTCTTCAGGAGATTCCTCTTCGAGGGATTCTTTTCCAGAAGAATTTTGTACAAAAAGTTTGGATGGATCAATTTTCGTTGCCTGTTTTGTGGGTAAGGCCTTTTCAAGAGCACCGATTTCATTTCCTTGAGCTTTTGTCTTCCCGAGAATCTTATCCTTTGCACTAATAGGTCTTCCACACTTTAGGCGTGCCTTAGACTCATTTGCTGTTGTATTAATTGATTGTTCTATAGGACTTCTATCTTTGCTGGAGTATTAGCAACTAAAATGTTAGACTTAACTATTTTCTTGTTTTCAGTAAATACATCCGGCAATTTATTTCCTATACTCTACAATTGAATGATCCTTTGAACTTCTAGTTCACATTGATTTGTACGAGGATCAAAATGAGATAACATCGAATTATTCCAAGTGATTTCTTGTTGTGCTTCTGGCAGCGACTTTTCTTTCCCTAGTGATGGGAATTTGTTTTCATCAAAATGACAATCTTCAAAACGTGCTTTAAAAATATCACCAGTTAAAGGCTTTAGGTATCTAATGATAGAAGAAGAATTAAAACCAACACAAATTCCAAGTCTACATTAAGGTCCCATCTTAGTGTGTTGAGGTGGCACAATTAGAACATATACAGCATAATCAAAAATACGAAAATGAAAAATATTTGGTGCTTGACCAAATGCAAGTTGCAAAGGAGAATATTTTTGGTGAGTTGTTGGTCTGATCTGAACTAATGATGCAGCATGTAATACTGCATGTCCCCAAACAGAAACAAGTAATTTTGTTTTCATAAGCAAAGGTTGAGCAATTAACTGAATTCGTTTAATAAACGATTTAGCTAAACCATTTTAAGTATGAGTATGAGTATGAGTATGAGCAACATGATGTTAAACATTAATTCCAATTGACATGCAATAGTCATAAAATGCTTGAGATGTGTTGTGCAAATTTATTTAACTCGCAAGTGCACAAATCGATTGTAATTTAATGAATTGCAAGTGTGAGGTCGATCCCATAGAGAATTGTATTCTTGAAAGAGCAATTTAAATCTAAACTAATTAAATCCTAACCTAGTTCCAAAAAGGTTTTGAGTTTTGATTTTTTGAAATTAATAGACAAACATAAACTAATTAAAATAAACTAAGAGATAAAAGACTAAGGTTTGGAAATTCACACTCATCGAATCATAACAACATACTTCCATAGTTATCCATATTAATCTGAAGTTCTCACAATTAAAATCTTAGATATGTTTTACTATGCTTCAAACAATTAATCAAAACCATCTCATGTATCCATTTATTGCACAAATCACAAGAGGAATCCAATATCAATTAAATCATCAGATGTATCCATAAATCACAAAAGATATCCAATCTTAATTGAAACACCAAATTAATCCATCGAACAAATCACAATGGATATCCAATTATTTAGGCAAATAAAATCAAGCAATCAATCATGTGAAATTATCTTAAATCATCAAGTATATCCTTGAATCACAAAAGATATCCAAGAATCACTCCACACATTGAAAAGAAGTAAAACAATTGAAATATTAAACCCAATAAAATCAGATAAATAAAGACTTATATGAAAGTATTGATGTTCTTCATCGGTGAGGCTTCATCCCCAACCTTAGTTGGGAATTTAGCTCCAAATAAAAATAAAACATAAATCTAAAGAAAACCTAAACTAAAAAGAGAAAAACTTTAGAATTTTGCTTTCTGGAATTCTATCTTTTCTTGAATGCAAAGAGGTCTATTTATAGGCTTAGAGAAGTCCTAGAAGCCCAAATAAACTTAGATTTTGTCTCCAGTCAAAATAGAAGTCTGAAATCGAAATAGGATTCGTCCACATTTGTGTTCTTTTATTGCGGGGTGATTTTGGCATAGTAATCGTCCGAATTAAGAAAAGCCTGTTTCACAATGAATTGTAGTATTTTGAATTAGCTTTCCAATGTCGCATGAATCACTTCAATTTGATATTTGAGCAGAAAGTTATGGTCAAAATAATGAGACATGTGCAGAATCTGAATTTGAATCCAATCCGAAATCTTATCCAATCTGATCTTTAGTCCAATTTAACCTTTTTCTTGGATTTGGTTAAACTTAACCACATCATCTAGGTCTTCTCAAAGTATGCTTTCTTCCAAACTTTGCATTTTTCCCTTTAAAGCTGTAGTTTTTCTTTAATGACCTACAAAATATGAAAAACACAAAACATTAAATAACGACACAACTAAAGGATTAACTAATGTAAATAAAGGGGTCCAAATATGGAATATTTGGCACTTATCAAACACCCCCAAACTTACATTTTGCTAGTCCCTTAGCAAAACAAAATGAAACAAAAAAATAAAAATAAGAAACATAAATCCTCTTTCATGGGAGAGACGATTGTATTTAGCATACGCAACAAGCCTTTTAAACCCTTAGGCATCCCTAGTGAACGAGTGAAGTCTCATGAGAGCTTAACAGGAATGACACCCACAAACATTGTGCACTATGTTGTTAACAAGAAAGAATTTTTACATAAACCATGGTTCTTATTCATGAGCAAGCGTAAAAAGACAAACATCATCATCACAGTCAAAAGGTAATCCAGAATTAAATCACTCATAAATGGACAATTTAGACCTCATATTTTTTGAAAAGTGTAAAGTGTAATTAGCATACAATTATGAAGCTTTCAGCTTAAACTCAAGATAAGTTCCATAAAATTTGTAAGAATCCCTAACAAATGAAACAACTAAGGCAAGATATGCTTTTTTTATTTTATTTTTATTTTTTTACAGGCTATGCAATATCTAACTCCCTTAAGCTTTCTAATTGACCCATGTAATAAGTATTAGGCCAGTGACTCTCAAGCCATGTGGCTTTAGGGCACTAGATGTAAAACATCCCTAA
This sequence comes from Corylus avellana, assembly GCF_965113065.1. Lineage (NCBI taxonomy): Eukaryota > Viridiplantae > Streptophyta > Magnoliopsida > Fagales > Betulaceae > Corylus > Corylus avellana. The sequence continues at coordinate 17,882,583 of NC_142493.1, forward strand.
GGGCTTATTAACTTAAGTCAAAAAGGCTATGATGTCAGATTAGCTATATCATAAATCAACACTGAACTTCACACCTTTTGACGCTAACACTCAATGCTTAATGAGGCAAGAGGTCCGGTTATTCAGCAGAAAATTCAACATGATCTTTCTTTTCTTTTTCCTTCTCTTTATTATTTATATCTTGCAAGCCAATGGTTATTCATCAATAGGTCATCCGACAAATCTCAAAGAGAACAAGCTTAAGCTCAAACATCATACCTTATAGAAAACATGCTAATGTGCTCATAAAAAATTTATCTCAAAACAAGTGAAATCTCTTTTACCCAAAAATAAGTCAAAGGACTCAGACTTCAAAGGACATAATGATGTGTTCAATCCTTTAAGTAAGCTAATGAAATGTAAATCACAGTGACAGTTTAACTCAAACTTGACAACAACATAGCACATTTTTTTTTCAATTTTTTTTTTTCAAAAAAAAATTAAAATGCAAAAAGACAAATAAAAATAAACAAATAAGAACAAAAATAAACAGACAAAGTTTTTTTTCATACCCACAAACTTGAATTACACATTACCCTCAATGTATAGTATTGAAATACATTATCGGAAGTAAAGAAATCTGAGTGTGAACAAGGTCAGGGCGTCCGCCAAACTTAAACACCAAAACACCTGTCAACAAAATCTAACAGGAATATTTTTTTCACAGAAACAAAACATCAAAAGATTAATTGCTGTTAGAAACAAAAACAAATAAAAAGAAATACAATATAATGAAAACCGAAAGAAATAATTTGTGGAGTGAAGTGCAGAAAATAAACTGGAGGAGAAAACTTTACAGCGCTTCCTCCTATCATGCGAATGTCTAACCAATCCCTTCCACCCCTTCTTCTTCAAAACTTCATACCCATCTAGAAGAATATTTCTCCATCTTATGTAGAATTGCTTGCTTCGAAGGATCTTCTTAGGAATGTAATTCCTAGATTTGTGTGCTTGTGTGCACAAGTCCTTGAGTATCTTGACATAAGATGGCTGTTTGAGACATTCAGACGATGAAGCTTTGGGCTCTTAATATGTCTCCAGAGGGACAGTGATGCAAGCAGGAGCTTCAGTACTCACTTCCATGCCACTGGGTAGATCAGGATCTGTTGGTGGCTCACTGTTCTCATGGTGCTCAACTTGCTCAGGGTGCTCAACTTGCTCCTCCTTCTTTTCCTCCTTTTTGTTATCCACAATTTCCTCACTCTCTAGTGTGATGGTGACTTGGGCATGCTCATGATAAGAATTTTCAGAATCATCCTCATCAATCATGTAGTGCCTTTCAGCAATCAGCTGACTTTGAAGCTCTTCTTCCTCTATTTTGTTGAAGTCAGGAACTAGATGACCGATCTGTCCTTCTATCTTGGTCACGGCCTGCTTAAGTTCTTGTATGTCTCTGTTGTTAGCCATGTTAGAATTCCTCATCTCCTATACGGCTTGATTGGTGAAACCTTTTAGCTATTGTATATCTTGGGAATTGCTCAAGGTAGTATTCTTTATATCTTGTATATCTTAGGAATTGCTCATGGTAGTATTCTTCATATCTTGTATATCTTTGGAATTGCTCATGGTAGTATTCTTCATATCTTGTATGTTCTTATCCATGGATTGCATGAATGCTTTCATCATGTCTTTCAGTGATGACTGTGGTGCAGGCTGTGGCACTTGAGTAGTAGATTGATAAACAGGAGGTTGAGCTTGATGATCGAACTGCGGATATTCTGAATGGTGCAATTCATCAAATTGGTGAGCATAATTTCCTGTAGCCTGAGCTGATCCTGAGAAATCAGATTGGTTGCTCAAGTCCGGGTTATAACAATTGAAATTTGAATCAAACCCCGGGCTGGAGAAACTGGTACTCATTTGTTCATATGAAAAGTTAGATCTAGCTGCTCTGATTTGATCTAATTTGTCCCATAAGTCGTTGAGCTCAGCTCGCAGATCTGAAAATTTTTTTTCCTCATGATAAGGATTGAAACAATATGAACATGGTTTATGTGGGTAAAAATTTTGAGGATAGTTGGTAGGAGCTGGTGTCCTATAACTAGGAGAGACATTAAAATCATTAAAATTAAAATTCATGCTTCCCCCTCACTTTTCAGCATCCATATATCCTACATAAAATATTAACCATTTTTTTTAAAAAAAAAATTTAAAAAAATAAACTAAAAAAAAGACTAACACAAATAAAAAATAAATAAATAAAAACTAAAACTAAAAAACTCACAAAAAAGACCAAAAATAAATTTTGGCTTAAATCTACGGAACTGTTGTAGTTCCTGCCTTTGCTGTGAGTGTGCTCGATCGCGCTGATGTGCGCTCAATCGCACTTGAGTGAAGATGCGGCAGTTAACGAGCGCAGATGCATTTGAGCTTGTTGTCTTGGTCCCGAGTGTGCTCGATCGTAGCAGGGCTGCGATCAATCGCACTAGCAGGGGTGTGCGGAAGGTGCTGCTGCAAAACTGTAAAACAAGCCAAACAAAACAAAAAACAACAAGAAAAAACTCTTCTTTTTTTTTTATTAGTAACACGAGTAAAACAAAACAAATTGCAGAAAAATAAAATCCTAATTATAACTAGTAGAAGCATAAAACTAATTTAGAAATAAATTGGTTTAAAAAATTGAACAAGTCCCCGGCAACGGTGCCAAAAACTTGTTGTGCAAATTTATTTAACTCGCAAGTGTACAAATCGATTGTAGTTTAATGGATTGCAAGTGTGAGGTCGATCCCACAGAGAATTGTATTCTTGAAAGAGCAATTTAAATCTAATTAAATCCTAATCTAGTTCCAAAAAGGTTTTGAATTTTGATTTTTTGAAATTAACAGAAAAATATAAACTAATTAAAATAAACTAAGAGATAAAAGACTAAGGTTTGGGAATTCACACTCATCGAATCATAACAACATACTTCCATGTTTATCCATATTAATCTGCAGTTCTCACAATTAAAATCTTAAATATGTTTTACTATGCTTCAAACAATTAATCAAAACCATCTCATGTATCCATTCATTGCACAAATCACAAGAGGAATCTAATATCAATTAAATCATCAAATGTATCCGTAAATCACAAAAGATATCCAATCTTAATTGAAACCCCAAATGTATCCGTAGAACAAATCACAAGGGATATCCAATTATTTAGGCAAAAAAAATCAAGCAATCAATTATGTGAAATTATCTTAAATTATCAAGTGTATCCTTGAATCACAAAAGATATCCAGGAATCACTCCTCACATTGAAAAGAAGTAAAACAATTGAAATATTAAACCTAATAAAATCAGATAAATAAAGACTTACATGAAAGTATTGATGTTCTTCATTGGTGAGGCTTCATCCCCAATCTTAGTTGGGAATTTAGCTCCGCATAAAAATAAAACCTAAATCTAAAGAAAACCTAAACTAAAGAGAGAAAAATTGTAGAATTTTTCTCTCTGAAATTCTATCTTTTCTTGAATGCAAAGAAGTCTATTTGTAGGCTTAGAGAAGTCCTAGAAGCCCAAATAAACTTAGATAATTCGGAGGTTTGTCTCCCAGTCAAAATAGAAGTCTGAAATCGGAATAGGATTCATCCACATTTGTGTCCTTTTATTGCGGAGCGATTTTGGCATAGTAACCGTCCCATATGGGAAAATCCTATTTCATAATGAATTGTAGTATTCTGAATTATCTTTCCAATGCCTCTTGAATCACTTCAATTTGACATTTGAGCAGAAAGTTATGATCGAAATACTATACATGTATAGAATCTGAATTTGAATCCAATCCGAAATCTTATCCAATCTGATCTTAAATCTAATTTAACATTTTTCTTAGATTTGGTGAAACTTAACTACATCATCTAGGTCTTCTCAAAGTATGCTTTCTTCCAAACTTTGCATTTTTTCCATTTAAAGCTGTAGTTTTTCTTCAACGACCTACAAAATATTAAAAACACAAAACATTAAATAACTGCACAACTAAATAATTAACTAATGTAAATAAATGGGTCGAAATATGGAATATTTGGCACTTATCAAGATGTAAATTCACCCGCATTATCCATCCGAATAGATTGAATTAGATAATCAGGAAATTGTGCTCTTAATCTAATTATTTGAGCAAGAAGTCTAGCAAATGCACTATTACGAGTAGAAAGTAAGCAAACATGTAACCACCTAGTTGATGAATCTATTAAAACCATAAAATATCTAAATGGCCCACATAGAGGATGAATCCGCCCATATATATCCCCCTGAATTCTTTTTAAAAAAGATGGAGAATAAATAATTATCTTAGAAGGGGATGGTTTGATAACAAGTTTACTTTGAGAACATGCATCACAAGGACAATCACTTGGTAAAAGAATCTTCTGGTTCTTGAAGGGATACCCATGAAAGTTCTCAATTATTCGACCCATCATAATTGTTCCCGGATGTCCAAGACGACCATGCCAAAGCATAAACATCTTTGGATTAGAGCACTTCTGGTGCATCACAACATGTGATTTAATTGTTCTTATTGTTGTATAATACAAGCCGGAAGAGAAAACAGACAGTTTTTCCAATATGACCTTCTGGCGCGATATTGTTGAAGTAATATGAAGATATTCATTACTGCCTACATTAGTGGTTTCAACATGTAACTATTTAGACGAATATCCTTAAAATTGATTAAATTTCTTCTAGATTTAGAATAATACAAAGCATCGTCCATACAAAATTTTCTTCCTTTTGGCAATATGATATTCGCTCTTCTAGAGCCTTCGATTAGGTTTGATGAACCTGAAATTGTATTGACACTTGATGTGGTATTTTTGTGACCAAAAATATCAATTATAAAATTACCACTCGCAATAGGACGAATCTTGTAGGACAGAGCTATATTGAGGGTGTCGAACCTCAAGGACTGCAAGGGTTTTGTTATTAAATTCGAAAGATTAAAATTAACTTAATTAAAAAGAGAATTGATTTGATTTTCTTTAAAACTAAAGTGCATGAAAATAAAATAGATTTTAAAATAAGAGAGAGTGTAGGGTATTGACTTCACTTCTATCCGCACAAAAATGGCTAGTCATAATTAATCCTAGAAATTCATTCTATGCATATTATAAATAAACAAGAAACTACCTTATTAAAGAATAAGCATAATCTATCTTCGGTTGGCATGGATCGTCCACCTAACCACTAAGATGCGGTACGACCCGTCTTCCCTATGTATAAATTATCAAATTATTTAATAGGATACATACAATCAATGAATAAGTGTAACTCATCTTTGGTTGGCATGGACTATTTACCTAAATTACACTAAACTAGGGTGTAGTACAATTTGTCTTCCCTAGGCATGGCATATCAAATCCTATTGATCATATATCAATTAAACTCATTATATAACCATCATCCTCATAATCATAGAAAACAAGAATGATTTGAGATCAACAAAAGTAAAATAGTTTTTAAGACAAGAGAAGAATTTCACAAATATTGAATTTGGAATTTAAGAATAATTGCATTTAATAATTAAGAACAGAATCAAAAGGTAGCAATTCTCATAGTTATACAATCAACATGCATAAATTGAAAATCTAGAAATTAAATACAATCAAACCATTGTGCTTAAATAGGGTTACATCAACACCCAACAAGAGGTTTAGCCGCTCATGATCTTCTAAGCTCCAAAGACAAATTTTTGATTTCTATCTCTAGGAAGCGGTGTGTCTCTTTTCTCAATGCTTAGAGGCCTATTTATAGGGATTAGGAGAACCCTAGAAGCCCTAGGAATCCCAGAAAAATCGTAATTCAGTCTCCTAGTCGGATTGGGAGACCTAGAAAAACTTTCCACTCCAGAGAGCTTACTTGCTCGGTGAGAATGACCTTCTTCGAAATGTGCTTCCGATTCTTCCTCTTTTGAGTGCACAAGTCCTTGAGAAATTTTGCATAGCTTGGAATTTGCCCGATGGCATCAAGGAGTGGGATGTTGATTTGAACCTGCTTGAAGGTTTCCATCATGTCTTGTACATTCTCTCCTTGTTTCCCGAAGTGGGAGGGTGCCTTAAGCCGCTCTGGGAATGGGACCTTAGGCTCATATGGTACCTCAGGAGTGGGGGCAGATGATGAAGATGCCTTGATGCTTACTTGTTTACCCTTGTCCTGATGCAAATTTTGTGGGGCCTCAATTTGCTCATCCTCCTTTCCTTCCACATGATTGTCAACCAGTCTTCCGCTTCGCAATGTGGTGATGGCTTGAACTTGCTCCAGATCAGATGTGCTTCCTTCTACCATGTATAGTCCCCTAGGGTTGGTCACTGGCTGACTTGGAAGCCTTCCTTCGTCCCTCCTGTTGAGGGCATTGGCAAATTGTCCGACTTGAGCTTCTAGCTTGGCAATGGATTGGGAGTGTGAGTTCACTGTCTCCTGTTGAGATTTGACGGACTGACTTATCTCGCTCACAATTTTCAACAAGTGATCTTGAGTTTTCAATATTTGATCTTGGAAGTCGGAATCCGATCGAGGAGATGGTGCGGCCTGGTATTGCTGCTATGGAGGCCGGTAAGTGGAATGAGGTTGGTAGGGTTGCCTGTTAGATTGAGCTTGATTGTGTGGCCCTGAGGCTAAGTTGCCTGAATTTGGATTCTTCCATGAGAAGTTGGGATGATTTCTCCAACCCGAGTTGTAGGTATTGGAATACAGATCATTACCCGGTCTGGAGAAAGCTGCATTAACCTGCTCATTAGCAACACCAGTATAATTTCCAACAGTAGGGCAGTCATTTACATGATGCATAGGACTAGAACAAAATGAGCATGGTTCATGTGGTGTGTGCATGTGAGCAGTATTAGGAGAAAAACCAGCAGTCATCATTTGATCTAGCTTTTTGGCAATAGCCTCAACTACTTGGGTGGCTATATCAGAATTTCCTACCTCAAAAAGACCATCGGCCTTTGGTGCTTTAGGTGCAGGTGCCCTACGTCTAGTGGAAGCATGATGAATAGAATTACTGTTTAAATTTTCAAACAAGGCCCATGCTTCATCCTCACTCTTCAACATAAATGTCCCCCCACAAGATGCATCTACCATTTGTCTATGAGGCTCGGTCAAGCCATCATAAAAACTTTGCACTAGCTGCCATTTTAGGATAGCGTGGTGTGGGCATGATCTAAGAAGGTCTCTCAGTCTCTCCCAGGTCTCACGGAATTGCTCGCCCTCATATTAGGAAATACTAGTGATAGCTCTCCTAATGTCATTGGTTTTTCCTATGGGGAAGTATTTCTTCAAAAATTCTTGTTGCAATTCAGCCCAAGAAGTAATGGAGTTTGGTGCCATGGAATTAAACTAATGTTTGGCTCTTTCCTTTAGGGAGAAAGGGAAGAGATGCATCCTTAGAGCATCCTCAGTGAATCTAGTCAATTTAATGGTTAAACAGATTGCTAAGAACTCATTGAGGAAGTCATAAGGGTTTTCATTGCTAAGCCCTAGGAAAGATGGTAAACTTCGTATGGTGCTAGGCTTAATCTCATAGTGGTTTGCCGTAATGTCCGGTAGCCTGAGACATGTGGGGGAAGTGTATGTGGCAGGGAGATAATGATCTCTTAAAGCCACATGGTCACCCATGGTCTCAGTGGTGTGTGCTCTTAGCAATTTAGAGTTCCTTTCGGCTCTAAGTTGTCTAAGAGTGTGTTCAATGTCGAGGTCGCAAGTAATTAATGGCAAAGACAAAGAACGGCGACCTAACATAAACTAAAAAGAAAATAAAAACAGAAACAAAAATAAAGTAAAATAAAATAAAATAAAGACAAACTAAGACAAAAAATAAAATAAAATAAATTAAAGCTCACAAATAGCCCTTAGATGCGCTGGAATTTGGATGTAGACTGCTGCTGGTGCGCTTGAGTGTACTGTCACAAATGGGTGCGAGCGCAGTTTGCTGAATTCTTGCTAGAGTGCGTACTTGAGCTCGATCGCACGCGATCTGCGCTCGATCACAGTCACAGGGATGGGCAGCTACGGACCTGAGTGAAAACTCAACAAAACCAAAATAAAACACAAAAAAAAAAAAAAAAAAGAATTAAATTAGAACCGTAAAATAAAGAAAAACAGAAAATTAAAAATTAAGCTAAAATCAATCCTTAAAATTTGATAATGAAACCGTTAAGCAGTCCCGGGCAACGGCGCCAAAAATTGATGTGGTATTTTTGTGACAAAAAATATCAATTATAAAATTACCACTCGCAATAGGACGAATCCCGTAGGATAGGGCTATATTGAGGGTGTCGAACCTCAAGGACTGCATGAGTTTTGCTATCAAATTCGAAAGATTAAAATTAACTTAATTAAAAAGAGAATTGATTTGATTTTCTTTAAAACTAAAGTCCATGAAAATAAAAGAGATTTAAAATAAGAGAGAGGGTGTAGGATATTGACTTCACCTCTATCCGCATAACAATGGCTAATCATAATTAATCCCAGAAATTCATTCTATGCATGTTATAAATAAACAAGAAACTACCTTATTAAAGAATAAGCATAATTTATCTTCGGTTGACACGGATCGTCCACCTAACCACTAAGATGCGGTACGGCCCGTCTTCCCTAAGTATAAATTATCAAATTATTTAATAGGATACATACAATCAATGAATAAGTGTAACCCATCTTCGGTTGGCACAAACTGTCTACCTAAATTACATTAAACTAGGGTGTTATACAATCCGTCTTCTTTATGCATGGCCTATCAAATCCTACTGATCATATGTCAATTAAACCCATTGTATAACCATCATCCTCATAATCACAGAAAACAATAATGATTTGAGATCAACAAAAGTAAAATACTTTCTAAGACAAAAGAAGAATTTCACAAATATTGAATTTGGAATTTAAGAACAATTGCATTTAATAATTAAGAACAAAATCAAAAGGTAGCAATTCTCATAGTTATACAATCAACATATATAAATTGAAAATCTAGAAATTAAATACAATTAAACCATTGTGCTTGGATAGGGTTACATCAACACCCCATGAAGGGGTTTAGCCGCTCATGATCTTCTAAGCTTTAAAGACAAATTTCTGATTTCTAACTCTAGAAAACGGAGTGTCTCTTTTCTCAATGCTTAGAGGCCTATTTATAGGGATTAGGAGAACCTTAGAAGCCCTAGGAATTCCAGAAAAATCGTAATTCAGTCTCCTAGTCGGATTGGGAGACCTAGAAAAACTTTCCTTATCAATTTCAGACTCCTTTTCGTCTATGCCACCCGTGTGTGCTCAAGCACACTATAACTGCGCTCGAGCGTATTGTAGCTACAGTAACGTGCTACAGTACTTTGCTATAGTAACCCCGCTACAGTAACTTTGCTACAATACTTTAAATGCATTTTGAGCCCAAAATCAATGATTTTCTTATATCTTTATTAAACACCTGAAAACACAAAAACAAAACAAAATGAAACAAATAATAATGCTAAGAAATTAACATATGCAAATTAGGGGGCTTGAATGTACAATATTCGGCGCTTATCAACACTAGCTTTGTTTAATATCAAGTATTGAAAATATTTCTTATCTCTAAGAATTGTGTGCATTGTATAACTGTCTGCTAGATACAAATCTTCACCAATCATCTTGGAATTAATCATTCCATTAATATGACCCATGCCTTCATATATAAACAAAATATATATTAAATTGCATTAATCAAAAAGAAAATAACAAAATACAATCAAATTTGACAATGTAAACATATTGTGATTAAGACATAATGAAAACATATTAATTGTTGTAGACATATTTATCACCATTCAAAAGATTAGTTTTTGTGCTAGAGTCTACAAAGAAATCATAAACATCAAGATGAATGTTACCCTCTCCATTTAGAGTATCAAGAAAAATTGGAGAATCTTCATAATTACTGTGATTAGCAAAATTCATTTCAATACCCTTTTCTTTTATGGAGGCTTGATATAGGTTTACCAGATGCTTAGGCATACGACATGTACGCGGCCAATGTCCTTTCATACCACACCTGTAACATTTATCTTCATAGTTCTTTGTAGGTTTATTTTGTAAAGCTTTGTTTTCATTAGGGGTGAAATTTAAAACCGCCTAACCGCAACCGCTAACCGCTAACCGTTATAACCGTTATAACCGTTAACCGCCTAACCGCCTAACCGCTTTGAAAGCGGTTAGTAAAAACCGCTAACCGCCTAGGCGGTTGCGGTTAGCGGTTAGTAGGTTTTGGAAATCCACTAACCGCTACCCGCTAACCGTTTTTTTTTAAATATAATATATATTTATATATTATATATATATAATAACAATAAGTTGTGAGTTTATGAACTTTTTTTGGTTGATTGAAATGAGCCTCAAGCTTCAAGTTTAACCATATATGTTGGTTTTTTTTGTTGCTTGTGAGTTTATGAATTTGTTTGTATTTTATTTTATTTCTATGTGTGAGTTTATGAACTTGCTTGTGAGTTTATGTATAAGACTACAAGTGAAGTGATGATTTTGTTGTAATTTTATTTGTATATTATATGATGTGTAGATTTGTAGAAGGTGGCTAACAAGATTTTGGTATATAGCAATTTTTAATGCTAAAATTGCCATGGAAAGGGAAAAAAAAATGAGAAAAAAAATGTTTAAAGTGAGCCAAAAACCGGCCCAAACCCGGTCCAAACCCGGCCCAAAATCGGTCCAAAGAAAAAAGCCCAAAAAAAGCGGTTAGAAAAAAAGCGGTTATTCCAAAGCGGTTAACCGCTAACCGGGCGGTTAACCGCCTAGGCGGTTAACCGCTACCCGGTTAGCGGAGGCGGTTAGTAAAATTTACTAACCGCCTAGGCGGTTGCGGTTAGCGGTTTTAGCCACTAACCGCTAACCGCAACCGCTATTTCACCCCTAGTTTTCATTTTGTTTCGCCTTAAAGTGGTTCCACTTCTGGTGGTATGGAGGATTTCTTTTGTAAGAATTTTGAATACATTCCCCTTGACCTTTATAATTTTTTCTACGATGTCCACGTCCACGACCATGGTTTCCTTTATTACCATGAAATGAGGTTCCATTTGCTTCAGGAAATGGTGTAGAACCCATTGGATGAGATTGATGATTTTTCGTTAATAGATCGTTGTTTTGCTCAGCCACTAGAAGACAAGATATTAGTTTAGAATATCTTGTGAAATTACGCTCTCGATATTGTTGCTGCAGGAGCACATTCAAGGCATGAAATGTGGTATATATTTTTTCTAACATATCCACGTCAGTGACTTTTTCTCCACACAATTTTAATTGTGAGCTGAATTTAAAGAGTTTAGAGTTATAGTTACTGACACTCTTGAAATCTTGCAACCTCAGGTGCATCCAATCATAACGAGCTTTTGGGAGGATAACTGTCTTCTGGTGCTCGTATCTCTCCTTTAAATTATTCCACAAGGTCAAGGGATCATTTACTGTAAGCTACTCAGTTTTTAATTCTTTAAGCAAATAATGGCAAAGAAAAATCATTGCTCTAACGCGATCCTGTTAGGATGTTTGATTATCTTTCTTAATAGTATTTCCAAGATTCATAGCTTCAAGATGAATCTCAGCATCAAGGATTCAAGATAAGTAATTATTACCAGAAACGTCAAGAGTGACAAACTCAAGTTTTGTAAGATTTGACATTATCTATACAAATATATATCAAGAATTAAATAAATTAACATTATTTAAAAATAAGTGATATTATACGCAAGCCAAAAATTTTCAAATATAAACTATAAGACATTATATTCATAGCATTAGTATAATAACATTTTAGTTCATATAAATCTCACATTGATCATAATATGCATTTGTTATAATATGATTCAAAAAACAAATGAATTGAGAATATCTCACGAATAGCTTTTGATGTTGAAGATCAAAAGAAAACAACAATTGGCTAGAGTTTCATGCTAATAACGTGTTGTAAAACACAAAAAAAAATAAAAAAAAATAAAAAAAAAATTGACAAGACAAGATAAAGAGATTGCAGTATGTGAAACTAGTTCTTCAAGAATTATGTATGATTCTTCTCTATTTTGTGTACTTTACATACTACTCAATACTCATTTTATAGATATAGAATCATAATGGGAGGTTAAAGAATATGAAAAGGTAGTACATGAATCAAAATGGTACATTAATATATTACATGAATGTTTTAGGAATTCTAAAAGATGATCTGAATGTGTAGAATTCCAAAAGAAGCAACTAAATTGTTATCCACCAAATACATGAATGCATTCATAACAGATAGAGAAATAAGGGATAATTTTTTTTTTCTTTTTACTTTTTTTTAAAAAATATATATATATATATCTACCTAAGACTAGGAGAACACCTAACTTTTTTTTTTTTTTTTTTTTTTTTTTTGGGGGGGTCTAAGTGAAGTGGCATTATTCCATACTATCTGTTAAGATATAAAATTTGGAATTTATTACGAAAAAATCGATTATTACTAAGACATTCTAGAAATATCTAAAGACGTTGTTCGCTTGGTGACAGCATGTCATGCTAATATACCAGGAAAAAGATTCCCACCACATCCCAAAAGCTACAAAATATCTTCTTAAACCCGCCTATGACGTGGAAGGATGGAAGCTATATGGTGGCAAGTTAGGTCTAGATATTTTCCCACAAAATATCGCTTGGACACGTGGTTCCCACGGCACCGACTTCGACTTCCATTGCCATTTTTAGCCCTCCATTGTTTCTTAAACTGCTATATTGCCATTCCTCCTGTCGCTACCTCGTAGAGTAGAGTTCTCTGTCCAACAGATTAATTTTTATCTTTATTTTTATTTTTTTCAAATTAAATAATTCAAAATTTATCACCTATAAATTTATTAAAAAATAGCTAATAATATTTTGAATTATATAATTTGAAAATAATAGTTAAATTAAAAAAACTCTACAACATAAAGTTCACTAAAATTCCATTTTTTTAAAAAATAATATATAATATAAAGTGCCGAACAACTTTTACAAGTAATCTAGGACGTCTAGAAGGTACAAGCCCTTTCATAAAATAGATTTTATTTTATTTTTTCCTAAAAAAAAAAGTGTTCCTTAATGTATTTTATATTATGTTTTTTTTTTTTTTTAGTTTTAAAAAAATGTCTTGACTTAAGATAGAATGACAAAGTTTTCGTCTAAACTGGGTTGGAAGAATTTCCTTCAACCTAATCTATAAAAGTGACATGTGTCTCATGAACATGTGAGATGTATATATTTTTTTAATAGCAGGAACAAAGTTTGAATAAATTTGATTAAAAACTTATGTGCATCTCACATGTTATTAAAAAAAGGGACACATGTCACTTTTATAGATTAGGTGAAAGAAAATTTCTCTAACACAGTTTGGAGGAAAACTTTGTCCAAGATAGAATTAAAAACCGTTTTTATGTTTTGTGTTTTAATTGTTTGTTTGTTAGTTTTTTTTCTTTCAAAAAAAAAAAAAAAAAAAAAACAAAACAAAAAAAAAAAACAAAAATTTCAATAAAAAAAAAAAAATCACTTTTGCCCCCAAACGAGACGAGAGGTGATAATAAAAACATTTGAAATTATAATAAATACAATAAATACAAGGACATGAATCCTCTTAATTTAATTTGAAATAGAGTTTAAAGCTAGTATATCCAACCATATATATATATATATATATATATGTGATAATACATAATTTAAATTGAAAAATATTAGGTGCTCTTCTAGTGTTTTTTTGGTGTTTTCCTAATTATGATGTGACTTTTAAAATTATCGTTGAATTTCAGATTATCATTAATCTTTTGGTGTTTTTAAAAGGTACATCATAATTAAAAAGACATATAAAAAACCCTAAAAAAATAAATAGCATTTCTCATTTAAATTTTTTAAAAAGCATAATGCAATAATAAACGTATTTACAATAATGCTAAAAAAAAAAAAAAATCACAATGAAAAGCAACGGCAGGTACATAGACCAACAATTTTCATGGAAATGTATGTTACGTCACGGACTTGGACAATTCATGAGTCTCCATAACTTTATTTATTTTTTATTTTTTAAATTTTGACGGCTGACATAGATTGAGACCAATTATTATTCTTAGATACCGTTTAAAATTACGTTTGAGAAATAAATTTTTCAAGTTAAAATATTTTTTTGGGCAAAAATGTTATTTTAAGCTTTTGTCAAAAATGCATTTAAACTATTTTTAGACTTTTAAAAGCACTTTTAGTCTCCAAGAGGTAGCTCAATTGGCTGAGACCACGTCTAATGAAGCGGAGGTCACTTGTTCGAATCCCCCTCCTCCCTCTTGTGCGAACATGTAAAAAAAAAAAAAAACACTTTTAAATTTTTTACCAAGTAAATTCTTTTTTCAAACAAACTTTTTACCGAAAATTAGTTACCCTTATTCTGAAAATCAGTTACAGTGAATTTTCTTTTACCTATTCGTCACATGGTGACCGATGGGATCATGTTATAATTGTTTTGGAAGTACAAAAAATGTTATGAATCTGTCCCCTTATTTATGAAAAAAAACTGCATTTATAAATAAAAATTTAATTGATTTAGTGTTTCTTTAATTAACTTTTAAGAGTTTATGAAACAAATATAAATATAAATTATCCATTGCCCCACTCGCCCACCGTCTCCCAATAAACTTGAGGATAAAAACTGATTTTATAGCCGGTGGTGCTGTCGTAATTAAAGTACTTAATTGGGGTATTTTTAATGGAGGCTGTCAACATATATATATATATGTCCTGCAAACAACGCTGTCACAGCCATTTTGAGACACAACACAAGGGCGAGAGAGAGAGAAAGAGAGCAAATTCAGAATGGCCATGGCAAAGGAGCGACGAGAAGAGAAGGAGGTTCGGAACTCAGGGAAGAGACTGAAATGCGCCAGGGAAGAAGAGCTTGTGGCCTTCGAAAAAGAAGAAGAAGAAAACGAAGAAAAAGAGCTGGAGGAGGAGGAGGAGGAAAGCGGGCTTCCTCTGAAGCCAGGGCTCTTCTATCCCATGACACCCACGTCTTTCGTTGTCTCCGATGCTCTGGATCCCGATTTTCCAATCATTTACGTCAACAAAGTCTTCGAGCTCTTCACCGGCTACCGGGCCGACGAGGTCCTCGGCCGGAACTGGTAATGACTGTTTCCTCGATCTATGTAGCGTTTCTTATTCTTGTTCCAGCGATTCTTTAATGTGAATTAGCTGTAACATCTGGGTTGTACGCATGCATATTTATGTCGGATAAAGCTGTTGTCATGGTTTCCGGTTTCAAATGTATTCGCTACAATTTGTTCGTGTTGATTGTACTTGGGAATGTGGATCACTGGGATTTCTCGAATGTCAAAGATGAATGAGCATACCTGGTTAACAATGTTGCTAAGGGAAGGAACAATTAGTGAAGTTGATATGAAAAAATGAATAATAATTGTTTCCTGGCTTTATTAGCTTAAATTGCCACAAGTTTGTCACTTGTGATGCTTTGAAAGAGGTTCAAAATGAGAAATTGCTCTAGTGCAAGACAAATGAATCATCCCTGGCAGCTGTCATTTGGGGAAAATTATGTTTGGTTGGGTTCCGGTTTTGGAGTGGAAAAGGCTGACCAGGTCAAGGTTCAATTATGGGGTCATAAAATGGGTGCGTTTTGGAGCTCAAACTGATGAGAAAAAGGAAGAAAATCATATTTGTTTTGTGGTTCTGAACTTTAATTCAGGAAAACAAATCTGGTTCTATGGGTTTGGAGGTTAATAAAACCATAGCATATTATTAGCCTCCATCATAGAGATCTAGGGTTCTAAGCGTGATAAATCAAGGTATGATAGTAAATTTAGGAAGTAAAAAGAAGAAAATAGATCTGAGTGTCACTAGGCGTTGAAACAGCATCACACTTAAAAAAAAATATATTGCATTACATGGACCTTCTTAAATTTTCCTTTGAAGCAATTAAAGTTTGTCGATAATATCCTCAGTTTTCAAAAGGAAGACTATTATCTTCTGCAGGAATTCATATCCAAGATTTTGTGTGGAACTTTGTATTTCTGATGTGTCAGCTAATGATTCTATGGATTATTCTGATGTTCTCTGTCTCTAGTGAAGGTTTTTTTTTTTTTTAAAAAAAAAATTAATTAATTAATTTTTTTTTATTACTGTTATTATTCATTTTTCATTCACGTCTCTATAAAGTCGTAAGGTATTCAAATTTATGTTTCTGATTTTATCAGCATTCTGACCATGTGGTCGTCTGCTCTGATAATTGTAAGTTGCAAAGACTCTCTATTAACGTATTAGAGTTTTTTTTTGGCTGCAGTCGATTTTTGCAATATCGGGATCCTCATGCTCAACGGCGGCACCCTTTGGTAGATCCTGTTGTTGTTTCTGAGATTGTAAGATGTCTCGAGGAAGGTGTTGCATTCCAAGGTGAGCTCCTCAATTTCAGGAAGGATGGCACTCCTATGGTAAACAGGCTAAGACTTGCACCTATACATGATGACGATGGAACTATCACACATGTAATTGGTATTCAAGTCTTTTCTGAAGCGAAAATAGATCTGAACCATGTATCATATCCAGTTTTCAAAGAGACTTGCAATCAGCAGTTTGATCAGTCAGGTAAATATTCTGTAACGAGCAGAGAATCACCATTCTGCCAGGATCAAGAATTATGTGGAATTCTTCAGCTCTCAGATGAAGTCTTGGCTCACAACATTTTATCTCGCTTGACACCAAGGGATGTGGCATCCATTGGATCTGTTTGTAGAAGGATTCGTCAATTGACGAAGAATGAACATGTGAGGAAGATGGTATGTCAAAATGCATGGGGAAGAGAAGTCACAGGTACATTGGAACTGATGACTAAGAAGTTAGGGTGGGGGCGTCTAGCCAGGGAACTGACTACTCTTGAGGCTGTTTGCTGGAGAAAATTGACAGTTGGGGGTGCAGTGGAGCCTTCGCGATGCAATTTCAGTGCTTGTGCAGCAGGTAATCGACTTGTATTGTTTGGAGGGGAAGGAATTGATATGCAGCCAATGGATGACACGTTTGTTCTCAATCTTGATGCTGCAAGTCCAGAATGGCGTAGGATGAGTGTGAAATCATCCCCACCAGGGCGCTGGGGCCACACTCTCTCATGCGTAAATGATTCTTGGCTAGTGGTTTTTGGAGGGTGTGGGCGGCAAGGATTGCTCAATGATGTTTTTGTTCTTGACTTGGATGCCAAACAGCCAACATGGAGAGAAGTCTCTGGTGGAACTCCGCCGCTCCCTAGATCTTGGCATAGCTCTTGCATAATAGAAGGTTCTAAATTGGTTGTCTCAGGTGGTTGTACAGATGCAGGGGTCCTACTTAGTGACACATTCTTGTTGGATCTCACTACAGACAAACCAATGTGGAGAGAGATTCCAACGTCATGGGCTCCTCCCTCAAGGTTGGGGCATTCACTTTCAGTTTATGGAAAGACCAAAATTCTTATGTTTGGTGGGCTTGCCAAGAGTGGCAACTTACGGTTGCGATCAGGTGAGGCATACAGTATTGATTTAGAAGATGAAGAGCCTCAGTGGAGGCAACTTGAGTGTAGTGCATTCACTGGCATAGGCAGCCAGAGTGCTGTGGTTCCTCCTCCTAGACTTGATCATGTTGCTGTCAGCATGCCTTGCGGGAGGATTATCATTTTTGGTGGTTCAATTGCTGGGCTTCATTCTCCTTCACAGCTCTTCCTTTTGGATCCTTCTGAAGAGAAACCATCATGGAGGATACTCAATGTTCCTGGACAACCACCTAAATTTGCTTGGGGTCATAGCACTTGTGTGGTTGGAGGGACTAGGGTTCTAGTGTTGGGTGGGCATACCGGGGAGGAATGGATTCTTAATGAATTGCATGAGTTGTGTTTAGCAAGCAGACAGGACTCAGACTTGTAGTAGTGTAATTATCAGTTGCCCAAATTACCAAAGGTCTTGAGATTTGCACCAATTCCTCCGGATGAATATTTTGCTTCATATTCTGTGCTATCAGTTGAGGTACTTCCTCCTACATTTTCACTCATGTACTTGGATGCCATGCTTTTATTGTTGAGGGTAGCCCTTGCATTGTTGCGCGCCACAACGAACCTAACAGTCGGTGAAAAATGCTAGCACAATGGCTTTCTTTGATAGTGGGTCGTTTCTTCGGGCGGAAGCTTTCTTTGATAGTGGCTCGTTTCTTTGAGCTCCGCCAGACGTAGTCTTCGACGTGTTTTATTCTTTCTTTTTTGTATTGTTCATTACAAATGCCATTTTTCTTGCTTGTTTTGACTGTTGTAAAATGCGAACATAAAATACTAATGTATATATTTGATGGCTGTATTCCCAAACAGTGGCGATATCGAGTCCAAGTGACTGTTGTCTTCAAGATCTGATGTTAGGCAGGGAAGGGTTTTTAGCAACTTATACCATCCAAACTCGTATATTATGCATCGTCCATGATGGTTTCTAGCATACAGATGACTAGTGTTGCAAATATGACACCAAATTAGCTGTTAGAAGGCACATATTGGGAGACATGTTTATGTTCGCAGTATTCATATACGATGTAGTTTCAGTTTTAGATGCTAAGATATTCATCCCATTCCGTAGTCGCTGCCATCCCACATTTGTGAGTTCCATATGAAAATTATAATTTTTTGAGTAACAAATGCATCAAGTATTGGAATCTCAATCTCAAGGCTCTATATCCAAGCTTGGTTGGAAAATTATTTCAAATCAGAACTCCCTTTGATTCACCTTTTAAAATCCAAATACCTCCACAGTTCCTTCCCCCACCCTGCGGCACCCCCCCGGCACAACCAACCACCATGGGCTTCTTGGCTCTAGAAAAATATCCTAAAAATATATGAAAAAAAAAAAAAAAATCATTTTCTGCCAAGGCAATGATGGGATTCTATCTTGGTATGGGACTCTTCCTGGATACCAAATATTTGTAATGGCTGTTTTGGTACAATAGAAATGGAAAGATTTTATCATTTTTGTTGTAATTTGTATTGAAAATGAAAGTATTTTTAATTATATTTGAGGGCAACAACTCCTTGAGAAATAAAATTGGCTAAATTTTTTTAATTATCATGGGGCAAGATTTAAGCATAGAGTTGAACAAAAATATTAATGAATATAATTAACGGAATAAATAATTCAATAAAATTAAATTATTGTTTAAAACATATAATGTAACTTGCAATTTATTTGTCATGCCTAGTCTAGCGTAAATTTATTTTCAACAAGTTTTTATATTTTGAAATTGTTGTATGACTTTTTTTTCATAATTTTTAGTAGGGAAAAATTAACTTACCCCCCTGAAGTTTCAGGAGTTTTTCAATTTGAACACCAAAGTTTAAAAATTGGCAATGAACCACACTAATATTTCAAAAATTTTCAATTTAAATCTTCCGTTACTAATTTCCGTCAAATTGGACGAAAATATATAAAATTACGTAATTACCCTTGGGCTTTTTCTTTTCAATTTTCGTCTAATTTAACGGAAATTAGTAACGGAAGGTTTAAATTGAAATTTTTTGAAATATTAGGGGGTTACATTGCCAATTTTTAAACTTTGGGAGTCAAATTAAAAAACTCCTGAAACTTCAGGGAATGAGAGGTAAAGTGGATTTTCCCATTTTTAATAATATTTATTGCTAAAAATGCTCTTTCAATATTAACTATCCCAACTAGTAGAATTAATGACAATGTTACGAATGTACAATGGATTCACAATATCATTTTTCATCTCTACCGTGATCATCTCCTCAACAAGTTGTCTAAAATCTCTTTGAGTGCTACAAATTTGCACTAGAACGCATATCAATGATGTAAGTTTCAAGCTAGTTATCAAAAAAAATAAGTTGAATTGCTGAAATATCATTCAAATAAAATTTAGTAAGATGAATTAATTTCTCCTTGTTAAAAGCACCAAATGAGTCATTTGGACTCAAGCACACAATATAAAGTAATAATTTGGAATTCATCTCATCAAAACAACTAATAAATTCTTGGATTTGCATGTTTATAACAATATAATAAAAGCTCTAACATGTCAATGACATGAATTTTTATGCTTTGAGCTTTTTGTTATGACCACTGTTGGAATAGATCATCTATAGTGGGGACAACCATATTGTTTTTTCTACAAAAACAAGAACTTCTTCAAATAGAAATTTCTACCCATCTTCTCTCATAGCTTGTAAATGCTACTTTGAAAGTTCAATTATAACGCCCTCCTCCTATCTTCCAAACTCACTCATGCAGGGTTGCTTTAGGGCTCTGAGGGTGGAATGAGGTCTAAGAGGGTGAGGGAGTGGGGTATTTATAAGGCTGGAAAAGCTAATGGCACTGTTGTGATAGTTCAGCAAGTCATCGAATATTTGATGGTTCATCGAATGTTCGGTGTACTGTTTCACAATGGTTCTAAGGTTGTAGGTCGAACGTTTGGTCCTTGCCCAGTAGTTCTCAATTTGGTCAATGAACGTTTAGTGGTCCCCCTTCGAACTTTCGGTATACTATTACCCAACGGTTCTAGGGTTGCAGATCGAACATTCGATGGTTCCCCTATTGAATGTTCGGCCAAAACCAAAAATCCAAAAATCTTACTTCCAACGAACCCTAATGAACCGAGAAAACTTGCTATCCCTCCAACTAGGCCAAACACAGTCTAGTAATTACTCGGAGCACTACATCAACCAACTTCATTGCATTCAGAATTTTTTAATCTTTTTTGTTGTAATGCTTGAAATAACTCATATGTGTAATCCTCAAAGCACTTTTCATCAAGTACAATTGAAAGCAAATTCAAAATTCTAAAGCGAATGGATGAGTATATTTGTTTTTGCTCTTTGTTCAGAATATAAACAATCTTCCACAATATCTTCAAGCGCATCAATGACAAAAGAAAACATGTGTATAAAATTAGCAACTACATCATAATGAGAATTCCAACGTATATCCCCAAGTCCCTTTATATTCATTTCTTGATTTAAGCCACAACAAGTAGAAATTTTATTATGTAGTAGTGCTTCCACAACTTCAGTAGTTCAGTGTTACGGAGTTTACCTGATGCTCCAACAACACTAAAAGCACCATTAACCAAGCTAAACAAAGTTGCAATTTGGATGTGATTTTTAACAACAACTATGTTAGTTGAAATTGCTGTGCAAATCAATGAATATAATAAGCAAGTAGATTATCGTTTACAATAAGTGTTTTAAGTTCACTCAACTCACCTTTCATATTACTAGCTACATCCTATCCTTACCCTAACAATCTGCTAATACTTTATCCATACTTACTAAGCACTGACTTAATTTCCATCTTCAATACTACAACTGCAATATTGGTAATATGTGTAATGCCTAAAAGCGTTCAATCACATGGCCATATTTATTTACATAACACAAAGTGGTTGTCAAATGTTCATTAACAGATATATCATAGGATTCCTTAAGTATGATAGCAAACAATGACTCTCCAAGATTTTTAACAATAGCATTTGTCGTAATGACTAGAGAAAAGCGTTAGCCACATTTGTGTTATCACCACAAAAAAACTAGTCAATTTGGAGCTTTTCTATAATTCCTTATAAAGCCTAGTTTCACTTAGTAAGTAGGCAATGTAGGACTTAATACTCATGACTATCTTTATAAACCACCCACTTTATGTCGGCTACTCCTTATCTTCCCCACATGGGAACATGGTGTTAAATCCCTCTCTTAAACTCCTGATATGCCGGCCATGGACACGTCATGCAGTGCTCTAATACCAAATGACCTATCATTACTTAGTGACTCTGGCACCATTTGTAACAACCAGGGACAAGTACTAGCCATATCTGCACTATCACCAAAAAATGACTATTCAATTTAGAGCTTCCCTAAAATTCCTTATAAAGCCTAATTTTACCTAGTAACTCGACAATGTGAAACTTAGCACTCTTGATTATCTTTATAAATCACCCACTCTATGTGGGCTACTCCTCATCTTTCTAATATGAGACCGGGGTGTTTCAAATCTCTCTCTTAAACTCCTAACGTCTTCATCAGGAACACGTCATACAGTGCTCCAGCACTATATGGCATGCCGTTACTAGGTGGCTCTAAGACTAAGTGCTGCCAAGAGTTAGAATTTGAGGTTGGCAACTAGATATTTTTGGAAGTTTCACCAATGAAGGGTGTGGTGTGGTTTGGCAAGAAGGGAAAACTAAGCCCACGATTCGCTAGGCCATTTGAAGTGACTGAGAGGGTGAGCCCCATGGCATATAGACTTTCTTTGCCACAAGAATTAGCGGGAGTACATGATGTGATCCACGTATCTACCCTATGAAAGTACATGCACGACCCTTTACATGTGGTTAGCTAGAGGCCCCTGCAAATCCAAGGAAACCTAACCTACGAAGAGATACGAGTTCAAATTTTGGATCAAAATGAGCAAGAATTGCATACAAAGAGGATTCCACTGATGATGATTCTATGGCAAAATCACGAGATTGAAGAGGCCTTGTGGGAACTAGAGCAAGACATGAGAAACAGACATCCCACCTGTTTGAGGATTGAGGTGATATTCATTTCCTTTAGATTATGGTTGGCCAAGTTTTTCTTAAATTTCGAGGATAATTTTTATAAGAATAGGGGAATGTAATGCTTAGCATTAAAAAAGTGAGAAATGAAAGATAAAAAAATAATATCAAGAAAACTAGAATAATATTTAGTGATTGGATTAATTAATTTAATTAGGTTTAATGGAATTGCTAGCTATTTTATTCTCGTTGAAAAATGTTTGCGAATTGCATATCTTTGAAAAATGCATCTATGCACCTCTTTGAATATCTTTAAAAAACCACATGCATGAAAAATCTCTGCATCTCTGGTTATATTTGATAACAAATTTTCTATCCATCTGTTTATTTATTTTTTATTTTTTTTACATAATTAGAAACCCAAGTTCCAATCTTTTAAATCCGCTATTCTCACCTAAATCTTTCTTAGAAACTACACTACCTAAAACCAAAGAAAACTCAATATTCCACAAAACCAAAGCACGAAACCTTGAGCAACTTAACATTAAAAACATGGATTTCTTAGAAAGAAAGAAAATAGATTCATGGAAGATTCACTACAAAAAATTGTTATTTTATTGATGTGTCTACAGTAACATTTTTTTAACACGCCACCAATTTAAAAAACTCATTAAATTTTTTCGAGAGGGAGATCAAATTAAACCAAAATAATAATAATAAAAAAATAAAAAACAATTGTGATGTGTCAAATGTTGGCACGTCACTAAAGGGCTAACATGCCACTTTGACACGTCACCAAGTGGTAACATGTTAGTATGACACTTCAGCACTTGGTGACTGCCAAAGTGGCACGTCAATGATGTGTCACTTTGGCATGTCACCAAAGTGGTGACGTGCAAAAGTGAAACGTCACTAAAGTGGTGACATGTCACACTTTGGAATGTCACTATTAGCTGCATGGGGAACTAGCATATATCTTCTATTGTCTACGGGCCTAGGCGTACGAATCACATCTTTTTTCTTCCTCTTTTCTTCTCTCTTCCTCTTCTTTCGATCTTCTTCTTCTCTTCTTCTCTCCCTCTCCCAGCACGCAATCACCTCTTTGGCGCCGTTCTCTCTCCCTCTCTGGCAGTCTCTCTCCCTCTCGGGCAGTCTAGCAAAAAGAGAAATGGAGAGAGAAGGGAAGGGGTCTGAATATTTGGAGATTTTAAGGTATAAATGCTTGAATTTTAGTTATTCTATTAGTTTCTTTTATAGAAGATTTTTTTTTTTTCGTTGTTAAATTTGTGAACCCACTTTTAGATTTGTTTTTCCTCATTATTTGGGGGTTTGAAGTATTTTAGGAATTTCTACCGGATGTTAAGAGATCGAAGTTGTGTAGTGAACTCATGAGATTTTGGGAATTTTCCTTTTATATTTAGATATGGTTGTTCAACATTTGTAGGGATTTATGGGTTTTGAGTTGTACTGAATTTTTGATGATAAAACATGAAGTAATTGGTTTAGTTGTGGAGAAAAAAGAATGGGGTAGAGGGGGGTAGAGGGGCTGTAGCATTCAGCCAAAAGGAGAAGATGAGCAAATCAAAGGAAAAAGTAGATAGTCATATGAGGGAAAGAGAAAGGAAGAACAAGACAAAATTAATTGAAAAATAAATTCCAGAAAAAAAAAAAATTTTAAAAAAAATTATTATTTTTTAAATAATTTTTTAAACTTTAGTGACTTGTCAAAAATGGCACATCACCATTTTTGGAGACGTGCCAAAATTGACACGTCTCCAATTGGTGACGTGTCAGTTTTTCACTCGTCACTAAAGTTCCAGTAGTGACACCTCGATTTTTGACCTGCCACACACGTTGCTACTGATACGTCACTAAACATTAGTGACTTTTTGAGTCTTAAAACGTCATCAATGGGCAGTCATTAAAAATTAAGTTATTTGTAATGATTTCAAAGAAAGAAGAAAGCTTGCAGCGAAAGAGACAAAGAGAGATTTTGTTTGACCCAACACTATTATTTTTCAACGCATATTATCTTTTCTCCTGTATCACGTCACTTAAGATCTAACTATGATAGTGTCTTTGTTGAAAAATAGAAAAGTGAAATCTGACGAGGCATATGGCACATCAGGAGTTAGTAAAAATTAAGTTTTTTGTAGTGATTTCAAAGAAAGAAGAAAGCTTGCAATGAAAGAGACGAAGAGAGATTTCGTTTAACCCAAAACTATTATTTTTCAACGCATATTATCTTTTCTCCTTTATCACATCACTTAAGATCTAACTATGATAGTGTCATGTTGAAAAATAAAAAAGTGAAATCTGACGAGGCATATGGCACATCAGGGAGTATATGGTTAGGTGTCCTGGGGGGGAGGGGAGAGTGTGTAGCAACATGTAATTAATCTAATTTATGTGTTTGTTCTTGAATCTAAATATATTTATCTTGATGCGAAAAGGTCTTAGGGATTGTGTTTTATTCTGCTGCGTAAAAAGCAAAAGTTTTGAAATTTGCGCAAACGATCCCAACAAGCATCCTAGTTGTGTTAGGATTAGAAATGCTAAAAGCTTCTTTTTTTTTTTTTTTTTTTGTAGGATTGTGTATCCTTATAGATTATGAGTTATATTTCTTAATTCCTTTTTTAATTATGAATACTTGTTTCTTTAGGATGGATTCGCAAACTCTCCAACACGGTTACTATCCTAATTTCATAATTTGTGAATACTTGTTTGGTAGGATTGTGTATCCTTATAAGATTATGAGTCATATTTTTTAATTCTTTTTTTAATTATGAATACTTGTTTCTTTAGGACAGATTCGCAAACTCACCAACACGGTTACTACCCCAATTTTATAGCATCCACTATTGAGATTGGTGAATACTAATGTAACACCACACCCCAATGACACACAGTATTGTCCGCGTTTGGCTCTCCCAAACCAAACTTCCCAGGAGAACACCCATCTCGGTACTACTCTCGCAGAAACACGCTTAACTGCGAATTTTTTATGGGTTCATGATCATTACTGCTTTAAAATGCGTTGTTGTTATAAATGGTGTAAGTATACATATAAGCATATCTCCATCTCCATACCCATGCGATGTGGGACGCCACAATCACCCCCTTATGACCCAACGTCCCTGCTGGCGACCCTCATGGGATTAGCCCATTCTTGGCGTCCCAACGAGTGCTCGCTAGCGACCTTCATAGGCTTGTGTACGCTCCCCCCATCTCAGGCTACACAATGGCTTTGATACCATTACTAACACCACACCTCAATGACACACAATATTGTCCGCTTTTGGCTCCCCCAAACCAGACTTTCCAGGAGGTTACTCATCCTGGTATTACTCTCACAAAAGCACGCTTAACTACAGAGTTTTGATGGGTTCATGATCATCACAACTTTAAAAGACATTGTTGTCATGAAGGGTGTAAGTATACATATAAGCATATCTCTATCTCCATGCCCAAGCGATGTGGGACACCACAATCACCCCCCCTTAGGACCCAGCGTCCCCACTGGTGACCCTCATGGGATTAGCCCATTCTTAGCATCCCAACGAGTGCCTGTTAGCGACCTTCATGGGCTTGTGCATGCTCCCCCCATCTTAGGCTGGGCAATGGCTCTGATACCATTACTAACACCCTACCCCAATGACTCATAATATTGTCCGCTTTTGGCTTTCCAAAACCAGACTTTTCAGAAGGTCACCCATCCTGGTACTATTTTTGCAGAAGCACACTTAACTACGGAAGTTCTGATGGGTTCATGACTATCACGGCTTTAAAACGCATTGATGTCATGAAGGGTGTAAGTATACATATAAGCACATCTACATATCCATACCCAGGCGATGTAGGACGCCACAACTAAGAGACTCCAACCTAGGTTAATATTGAACATGCTATTAAAATATCACAGCGGGGTAGCAACGTCACCATGGTTGATGACAATATGCTTGTGGAGGGGTCGATTTATGTTAGCATGGATGTTGTGCAAGGAAATCAACAAAAACACAAGGTTTATTGGAAAAGAATTTGTGACTATTTTCACAAGCACCAGACCTCTGGATCTGACCGTAGTCAAACTTCTCAGATGCATCGATGGTCAACGATTCAACTTGTGGTAAATAAGTTTTGTGCCTTTTTAGAACAAGTTGAAGATAGACAACTAAGTGGTTTGACTGAGCAAGACAAGGTATGGTATGGTTTTCCATCATTTTGTTTGGATGATGTTCTATTTATTCCAAAAGATTCTAATTATGTTGTACTTGCTAATATTTCAGATTGGCTAGGCAAAACTGTTGTATTTTAAAATGCAAAAAACAAAATTTCACTTTGACCATCCTTGGCTTATCATGAGGATTCACCCAAAATTGCTGGCTTGTTTGAACAGTTTAAATACAAATAAAAAACCAATTGTGGTAAATCTTGGGGAAGACGAGGCCTCCCATAGAACTTTTGAAGACTTGGAGCAACCAATAAATAGGAAAGCCAAAAAGGAAAAATGAAAGTGCAAAGAGTGATACTAAATGACATGAATGAAGACAAGAAGAATAAAGTAAAAATTTTTGAGGAAGCATGCGAGCAAGATAAAGAGATGTTTCTTCTTAAGCAAGAGGAAGTGCACCTTAGAGAGGGGGAATTGTGCCTTAGAGAAAAAGTGCTTCGGTTGAAAGAAGAGAGAAAGGTAAAAGAATTTATGTTGATAGATTAAGCTAATTGGATGAATATGGACAACAATATGTTCGTCAATACAGAAAGGCAATCATTGAAGGCCTAAAACACTATCTTGTAGATGCACTCTTAGTAATTCACATTTGTCCACTTTACTTCTTTTGCATGTTAGATGTGCTCATTAGTAATTCCTATGTTCTATGATAGAGATAGGATTGTACAAATTTAGCTTCTATTCAACTATTTATTTTCCATAATCACTTTGATTGATTAGTTATTGATTAAAGCAAGCACTCTGATGACAATCACTTAGTCACGCATGAGTTCAACCTTTTCAACATCTCGAGGAATACTTCTTCTAGCAAGGCTTTTTTTTTACATGTGTTTGATGTATTTTCTTAAATGTATTTTGTGGAGAGTCTATTTTGTGGACTAAATAGTTAGGTTATGAACATGGTCCAATATTGTAACGTAGTTTGAACAATTAACATGCAAGTCTATTTTGTGGTAATGTAGTTTAAACAAAATTAGAATGTAGTTATTTTGGTCATAGGATTTGCTCATTGAGAGTTTATATGATAATGCTTTGTTTGCCAAGGCTTTCAATTTAATGTCAGCGGGCTTGTTTAGGGAATGCAGTAAATATGATACAAAGATCTTTGTTATGTCGCTGATAATAAGGTCTATTATTTATTTATTTTTATTTTTTTTAAATTTGGTTTATGAAACATTAAGTTGTCTTTGTTGGGCACTTCATGCTATCATGTGAATAAGATGATGTCTACAATCTTTTTTTTTTTGGTAATCCCAAGTTTAATAGTTGTTTGTGCGAATTTTGCTTAATACATTGTTGATCCAAGTTATTTTTTGGGATATGATATAGTGAACATGAATTGTTGAGCAGGATTACTATCATAATGGCTTAAAATTCTATTGTTTTGTCATGTTAATAAAGAGAAATTGAAATTTAGTAACAAATTAAGGATTCATGTTGCGTCTTCTTTTTTGTATTATTAAAATAAATGAGTCTGGATGTGAAATGTAACGTTAATCTAATACTAAATGTGAACTTGGAAGTCATTTTTTTTTCTCTTGAGTCTTGAAATGAACGTTGATGTACAGGAAGCAAGTATATAGCTCTAAAGATTTTTATCAACAAGTATGAATTAAAAAGAAAATGAACAAGTGACATTAATCAATAAGCAAGTGAACGTTGACAACACATGCCACACATGCTTACACCCAATAATTAAAAAGAAAAAGAAAAGAAGATTTAGTAGGATTGAATAAATTTCATCGATTGTTCTTATGTCTCACTATGCAATTGCCATAAGTGCTCGAAGAGGTCCAACTAGAGTTGAGTTTTCCTATCTCTAATATAATAATGGCATTCAATGAACTCATTAAAGTCATTTGTATCCTCGAGTGTCACTGGTTCAAGTGGTTCATTGACTTGTTCATATTCAAGGTCTTCTGCTCCATTATTAGCCCCCTCATCTTCAACAATCATGTTATGTAGAATTACGCATGCCATCATAATGTCTTTGAGTGTTTCAAGATGGAAAAATCGTTCAGTTCCACGGACAATTGTAAATCATGCTTGAAGTACTCTTAAGGCACGCTTCACATCCTTCATTCCTGACTCTTTGGCTTTAGCAAATTATTCTCTCATTCCTTTGTGGAAATGAAATCGTTGTCACAAATGTTTCCCACTGCGGATATATGCCATCAACAAGGTAGTATCCTATATTATAGTCATGACTATTCACAGCATAAGTGACAGGAGGAGTACACCCTTGAGCGAGGTTAGAAAATATAAATGATCTTTCTAGCATGTTTATATCATTATAAAACCCGGTTAACCCCAAAAAAAGCATGACATATTGATAGAGATCCACATTAACGTAGCAATAGAAGAAGTCTAAAGTCCTACTTCTATTTGGGTGCACTAGTGGAAGTCAAGTCCTATTTGAAGTCTAAGTCTTATTATTTATCTTCTTTAGCCTTTAGCCTATACGTAGTGTAGTTATAGTTTAATTCCTATTACGTAGTCTTCCTATTATAGTCTAAGTCTGATTCTTTCTTTCATGTCTTAATAGTATAAATAAGGTTCCAATATAACCGATGTAAACATTAAGAAAATATTTAAGCAAAAGCTTCTTTGTTGATTATCTTCAGGCCTAATCGAAGTATTTTGCTCTCTCCTACCCGAAATGAGCTATTATTTCTAGCATATTTATATTCATTGTTGTGGG
This sequence comes from Corylus avellana, assembly GCF_965113065.1. Taxonomy (NCBI): domain Eukaryota; kingdom Viridiplantae; phylum Streptophyta; class Magnoliopsida; order Fagales; family Betulaceae; genus Corylus; species Corylus avellana. The sequence goes on from NC_142493.1 coordinate 17,912,074, forward strand.
TTTCCATCAATGTGGTATCAAAGCTATGTCTACCAACAAAGATCGTATTGAGAAACTAGAAGCCGAAGTTCTTAAGCTGAAAGAAGCAATGCAAAAGGTGCCTACAGAGTCAAAGATGGAGGAGTCGTTCCATGAGCTTAGGGGATTAATTTTCCAAACTTACTCCTCGACACAGAAGGACAACAATGATTAGAGGTCAACATCTCATTCGCCAAAGGAGAAATTCGTTAACTCGAGTGGGCCCAAGGTGACGGGTGTAGAGAACCATCTGAATATGCCACGCGCAACCAAGTTGAATTTTCATCAATGTGCGGGGGATGATCCCACGATTTGGTTGGATCGGGTAGTGCAGTAAGTACCAACAAATACTTAATGATCAAAAGGTGACATTGACTGCCTTTCACTTAGAAGAGGAAGCCAACTAATGGTGGCAATGGATGAAGAAGGTGTATAGGGAGGAGAACCTTACAATCACTGGGGAAGTATTTAAGAAGGAGCTAATAGTCCGTTTCAAGCCTATTGAAGTAGAGGATTATGACGAAGCACTGCCAAGAATTCAACAACATGGGACGATGAGGGAATATCAATGTGCGTTCAAATGAGTTGCAAACCATGTAAGTGGATGGCCTCAAAAGGCACTTGTGGGAACCTTTCTTGGAAGAGTGAAGGAAGAGAATAGTGCATGAGTGCCGATGTTCAAACTGCGCACTCTTTGTGATGCAATGGAATTAGCATGTATAAGAGATGAGACGGTCAACAAATAAAAAAGAAATTAATCAACCGAAAATCCACGACAATCCAATTTTTCCAAGCAAGAGGAAACACCGCACAACTCTACTATGCCTACTAATTAACGGGTAACACCATCACGTCTAGCCAAGAGACTTTCTTGGGATGAGGCAAAAAAGGGTCTTTGTTTTAATTGTAATAAAAAATTTACTCTGGGCCATAGATGTCAAGTCCCTTAGGCATTTTTTTTTTATTGAAGCATACATTACCAGAATCAGGATTTGAAGACCATGATGCCAATAAGGAGAAGTTAGGCGACAATGAGAAACCATTAATCTCTCTATAGGATCAACCTTGCGGACATGGTTATTTTTAAGGGGAGAGGAATGATAGATATCAACATCAACGTAGCAATAGAAGAAGTCCAAAGTCCTACTTCTATTTGGGTGAACTAGTGGAAGTCATGTCCTATTTTAAGTCTAAGCCTTATTATTTAAGAAGCCGTTAGCCTAGCCATAGTGTAGTTATAGTTTAATTCATATTACGTAGACTTCATATTATAGTCTAAGTCTAATTCTTTCTTTCATGTCTCAATAGAATAAATATGGATCCAATGTAACTGATGAAAGTCGTTCGGTTCACGGAATGCGTATTCCACTAGGAAAGAAAATAGTTATTATTGGAAATCGAGGAGAGTGGAATGAAATAGCTATTCTTATTCTTTAGTTTGGTAACAATACATGCAAAAACTGGAATTGAATCAAAATTACTAAAATCCTCATATTATTTACTTTTTCTTTTTTCAACTCTTTTTTTTTTTTTTTGAAAAAAAAAAAAAAAAAACCAAAAAAATAAGTGGGTGGTCGGCCACCCACAGCAGCAGTCGGGGGTGGCCGCAGCCACCCCGATAAGCAACAAGGGTGGCCGCGACCACCCCAAAATGCAACGGGGGTGGTGTGACCACACCCATTTTATTATTTGTTTTTTTGTTTTTTGAAGTTTAAAATAAAATAAAAAATAACATGGGTATTTTTAGAAAATGTATTATATTCCTTAAGAAATGGCTATTCCTCTCATTTTTTTAGAAGAATAACTATTCCTCTATGTAAGGGATTAGTTATTCCCATGGGAATACATATTCCTAGAAATAGGCCATTACCAAACAAAAGGGGCTTGAGAAAATATTTAAGCAAAAACTTGTTTGTGGTTTATCTTCAACCCTAATCGAAGTATTGTGGTCTCTCTTACCCTAAATGAGGTATTATTTCTAGCATATTTCTATTCATTATTGTGGGTTTCCATCACATATCCAAAGATCGTATGAAGTCACTACTTCCAAAATAATATTTGGTTCGCAGATATAACCACAATACATACCTTGCCACGGAGCCGAACAGTTCTTCCATTTCCAGTGCATACAGTCAATGCTCCCCAACATGCTTGGAAATCCACGATTTTCACTTCCGCTAGCAATTTAGCTATGCCTTTATTGTTGGGTTAGTTAAAGCGAATAATTGTAACACCATATGCAAGCATCCTCACCGTGGCCATGATCTTCTAAAGGGAAGAAAAAACGAGCCTTTGGAAACCATCTCTTCGTTGGACAGAATAAGTATCGTTAGCTTCAATTGCATATTGAATATGGTGAAAAAGAGGACGACTCATTTGAAATCTCCTATGAAAATATTTGTGAGGATGTATTAGTGGTTCATCAAAATAGTCGATAAAAATGGGACATAAAAATTTGATTAGGGGTGAAGAGTAGTGGAACATAAAAATTGATTTCAACCACGGAATCACCCACGATAAAGGAGTTAGAAAACCCACTGTTCTCCCCTGTTCTATAATGTACGAACAGAGGACCATAATTTTTAGTCAATTTCACCTTCTTATAATTGATTATCTGGTTCTTATGGATGGTCCTCCTCTTTGCTTTTACTTTAAGAATTCATGACATTTACCAATTTGTTCATATTGACATTTTCAGCCATAAAATTTGCATTAGTGGATGCTCATCCATGTTACCCTCGCTATGTTTTGTAGCGAGGGTAATCTTTATAAATCAATGGGGCTCTATGTGCATAGTACAACTCTTCATCTTTGTTTTGATTTTTCAAAAACAAACGTTGTTTGTATTGTTTCGCGTGTTGTGTGCGCCATGACATCGTTTCTCTAATATTAAATCCTATCCGTTAAAATTTTTAACAGCAGATTTCCTCTTATTTTAATCACAGTATGCAAGTCGGATCCGTTTCAACCAACTAACAATCAATTAAAAAAATATATATTTAGCTAAAGTAAAGAAATATTTGGAGAGCTTGATGTTTGGTGCTTATAAAAAGTAGCTAGTTAAACTAACAAAAGTAGATTTTTTAGCTGAACTTTAAAGAGCTGATTTTAGCTAAATTTTAGAGAACTCATTGAGGATGCTCTTAGTTAGAATCTAAAAGGGTTGGTGGATTTCAATTAATGGGGAATGGTGAAAAAAAGGAAAAGTATGGTTGAGGGTGAGGGTATAGGTTGGATGTGTGAAACACACCCCTCCCCATCCCTCTTTAGTTGCAGCCCCCTTACCCATTCTTTCAAACCAAGAGAGAGAGAGAGAGAGAGATGTAACAACCTGACTTAAAATACAAGTTATAAGTAAAAATTATCTGGAATTCCCATGCAACAATATTGCTTACTAAAATTCTCGCAGCAGAAATAATCATGTAATAAAATTTTCTTTTCTTTTTGACTCCACAAACTCAAGTACAAAACATACCAGAGCTTCTATTACAGAAATACAAGTCATTACATCAAATAAACATATTGCTAATACATTACCATCAAAATACATGTATTATGCCACACGCAATATCTATACATATCTAAAATAACCATTGAGTTGGCTTAAGTCAGTTCTTCCAAAGCTTGAGGCCATCTACCAATATTCTCGATGATAATAATAATCTAAGCAAGCAGATTGGTCGACATTAATAACTTCCTCAACGATGATTCTAAAATTACTAAAATTTTTGTAGCATCCATAAAATTAATTAATTAGAGGTACTACCCGTAATGACAAATATCATAATAAAATGCGTTACTTTTCCTCCTACAAAACATCTTTGTTTTATAGTTTAGCAAGGTTATTGTAGGAGAGTAGATTAGGGTCGTTCGCAAGGCTTGGGATGCTGAGCGAAGGCTTGTAGAAGCAGATTTATGCATATCATTAGTGTATAGTTGTACTTGAGATGGTATTGTATACTTATGATTGTATTGTTCTTGGAGGCTCTAGTTTGAATTGATTATAATAATTGACACGGAAGTACTTAGCCTTTCAGCTTAGATTAACAATTCAGTAAGTAGATCGTTAACGGAACCTAGCGCATGTAGTGAGCTTGGCTTAATTGAAAGGAAATGGTAAGATTGGGCATGTTAGAAATAGTAATAATAGTATGATATTTGAATACATCATGCCAGTGATTGTTATTTGCATTATTACACCATTAGAGAAAAATAGTACACTTGTAAAGGGGTTTGAGTCATAATCTCATAAACAACATATTGTAGCTTTAATGCATAAAATAATGTTGATGAAGTGTGCAACATAATATTTGTAAACCATTCACAGTCCATAACCGTTCTCACAAGGCCTACCACTTAACCCTCTTATGGTGAGATTTGCACGTCCTATAAGACCTCTGGTACAATACTGGTTCTTTAGTGAGGTACATAGCAAGTCATCCTTAATGATTCAAACCCGGGGTGATCCACACCACTAGTAATGCCACAAGTTGTGATCCGCATCCGTTGATGGTCGCAGTTGTCACTCTGGCCAATGGATATGGCATCCTAAATCTACTAAATCTAGGCCATAAGGTCAAGCCTATATAATAGTGTGTATGTACCCCAGATTATGCACCTTTTTTTTTTTTTTTTTTTTAAATTTTTTTCTATGGTGATACGACACACAACAATTTATAAATAACCAATTGGAAAACATAATTTAGTTCGTGGTAAGCAATAAATAACAATGCAGTAGAAAATCAATGTCATAAAATGTTAGGTCTCAACGTAATTTTATGAAAGTCGTGAGTATTAAAATGAAATAGTTCATTGTAAGCAATAAATAACAAAGCAGTAGTATATCAATGTTATAACATGTTAGGCTCACAATATAATTTTATGAAAGGCATGAGTATCAAAATGAACAATTTATAAATAAATTATCCATGTTTAAGGACAAGACTTTTTACCCTTCCATGGGCAAGTACTTACCTTGAATGCTCAAATCCAACCACGGACTTACCAAAATGTCAAATTTGTTATCTTTGCAAGTCATACTCTAATATTAGTCAAAACACTATTCAAAAATCCTAATCATACACTTAAAAACCTAATGATCAAGCACATTCTACCCAGAACAATTTATTATTCCTCGGGGACTATTCAATCGTTATGCCCCAAAATGTGTTTTTCTTCCCCATTTTATGATACCAGAACCTAATTTATCTCTTACCCAAGACTCCTTCCTAGAGATTACAACACTCCTAAAGGGTATCATACAATATGCATAAACATGTAAACAACCAAAGTTACACATACAACTTAAAAACTCCAAAGGTCCTAGCGTTCTTCTCATAGTCGCATCTCCCTTGTTAAACCACCAAGGAAATGCTATGAGGTGTCAAAAGGGAGTCTCGTTTGGCAAATCAGTTTTTGTTCTCATTTTTAAGAAGTGTTTTCGAACACAATAACAGAAAACCTTTCACTGTTGTTTTTTCGTTAAAAAAGTGTTTGGCAAATAGTTTTCGAAAACATTAAATAGTGATTAAGTCGTTTGGACAATTGTTTTCAAAATAGTTTTCCACCTATTGGGTGATTTCCAAACTGAATTAAACAACATCCATGACAAGCCACTAGCTAGGGGAATATAAACAAATATAGGCACAATGTGAACATGACATTAAACTCACAGCAGTAAATCAACATAGTTGAGGACAAACATCAAAGTCTAAATAAGCATTCACAATAAAATCACAATCATACCGCAGTAGTCTTAATGTTACCATACAATGGTACAAAAAAAGAAACCATTACATTTACTGTGTCCTAGAGATACACTTTCAGGCTTCTCCTAGAAGCTTAGAATAATGTCCATTTTTTAAACCTTCCATATCCTCCATACTCCACCCTCTATTCCACATCTCTTTCAATGCCTCAACCGTTTTCGTTTCATCATTCCATCCAACTCTCGAATGACTTAACAGGCTTCTTAAATACAGTCACATTTGATGTTATTATACCTCTACCAAATCAGAGCAGAATCCTCTCCAATTAGTTATATTGGAGGGGTATTTTTATCTTTTCACTTTTTAAGTGTACAAAAATACCCCTTCAATATAACTAACCGGATATTATCTGGTTCAAATGAATCGAAACCCACTATTGCTTAGTCCCACGTTAGTTGGGCACAATATCTCTCTCTTTTTTCTTTTTTTTTAATGTGAATTTTGAGCAGAGCACCCATTTGTCGAGAATGGCTATCATGTAAATTAGTCATATAATGCAAACCATAAATAAAATTATATAATGAGTAAGATGGCATACTAATTAAGAAGAATGAGAACCAACCAAGCCAAGTACATGCTCAAAATCCGCGGCAGTAAAAACCTTGCTGCAAATTGCAATCAGTCTAATAATAGTGGATAGGTCGTCGAGCTAGAACGAAGGTCTAGATAATCAATTGGATTATTAGGCTAAAGCTCTTTTGTAATAAACAGGCTAGTTCAAATGGTTACAATTGGATATAATTTTTCTGTAGTTCTTTTTAGTATAAAAGGACTTTGTACTCGGATATCCAGAAAAATATTATCTGATTTGTTAAAAGAAATTAGTTTGTAATCAAAGGTCTGGTTATCCTCTAAATAACCAGTTTAGTCAATTCCGAATCTCCATTTCCATTCTCAAATCCAATTTCATCAATTCATTCAATCACCAAAACCATCTCATTCATTCACAAATCCGAAATTATAAAAACATTACTGATTTACTACAAATCTATTACACAAATCAAGCACTCGCAACCAATATAGGCTATTATTATTTTCTGAGAACAAAAAGAATATGGAATTAGTTTGTTGACAGAGTGGTCTACCTTCTGGTGGTTGAAAAAAAAAAAAAAAAAAAAAAAACGGTCTGCCAGATTTGATTCTTATGCAATTGGCCCTCCATTATTTCCATGCTACAGAGTCAATCTCATCTCTGGCTGACTTGTACAGTTCAAGCCTCTTAGCTATGGTTGTTCTTCTTTCCATAAGCGCTGGGTCCTCATCCAACATCGCACCAAGCCGCTCCTTCTGCACATACACCACACAACAATATTGTTAATCACTTTTGATAACTTCATCCATGCCTATTTTCACTTCCTTTGGAACTCTAGGGAAAGGAAACCTGACCATGCAATCCTTCATACTGTTCATGTACAACTTTCCCATTTAGTTATTTATTATTCATCTAGGTATCCTCACAAAAAATCATTCAATGAAGTTTAAGGAGAGAGATGGAGGATTCAAGTATAAAGTAAACAATGGATTTGAAAACTTTACCTCCCTCCTCCCAACTTGAGTGTAGAAGTGGTTGAGCAGTGATCTCTTGGCCTCTCGAACTTGGCAGTACACCACAGCCTTGGGAATAGAATTCTTCAGTGTCTCACAAACCATATTAATGTAAGCGTTGACGTTTGAACCTATATTCAAATTATAGAGAATCTGTCAGCACTTACAGCTTGCATCCTTTGAAGCCAATTGCTTTAATGAGGAACTTTACATAGAGATAAATAGCATACCAATCCTCCTGAAATGATTATCAGAGTAACGGTCTGCATTTGGGCCTGATGGGTTTGAATTTTTCTCTGGTTCAAGATGAAGCTTACGGAAAAATTCCACTGTCAGGTAGCTAGATTCCATATCCACCAGCCGCAGAATTGTTTTCCGACTTTCATCACGGAATCTTTCCAATGCTTCTGTTGCAGCAGCTGCTATGTCAGATGAAAGCGTTGGGAATCGTTTTAATTCCTGCACTTGCCATATCGTAGAATTGCATCAAGTATAATAAATTCTGTCCAAATGTTAAGCATTCCAATCTTTTGAGGCTAGTTAAAGACAAAGACATGCATATACCTTAAAATGGTATTAAAAGGACAAAAACCATTCCAGTTCTTTTTCAAAGGCCAGGATTACACTCGTTAAAAAGAAACAGAAATCAGGAAGGGGTTCATGAATACCCATTCAAGAACATATTGATTGTGTGTATTCTCTTTCATCTTCAAAGACACGAGTCCTTGTTTATTCTTTACTCTGCATTTTGCCTCAGGTGGGACTCATGATGCCAAAGAAAGAGACCATGTATAAACAAATAGCTCTAAGAACCCCCCCAAATCTCCCCCCGATTACAAAATCATGTATCCCATTGTATTCAATGACATCATGTCTTGTGAAGTAAGTGGATATTGTTATTAAAAACATTGAGACACTGGACAAGTCACTACTAAAAAGGTAAATTCCCAATGAATATTTGAAATAATAATTTGCGTGACAGCTGCAAGCAGTACATATTGTAACAAATGCTGAGTTGAAGAAAAAGTTCCTAAGAATATTACAACTCCAGACCACAAAAATCACCGTTTATTACATTGAACGGGAGCAGGATCATATCATAACTAAGACTATAAAGTGCTTTTGTTATTTGCTTCTCACTTTTATCCATCGGCTGAACTTCTACAATAGAAACAAAAACTAGTGGAGCCATATTCTAAATGGCTATCACTTTCCTGGAATGACAAACAAGAGTCTATTCTCATCATATCCATCCGAAGCTCAAGATAGTAACATCTATGTTTCAAGGACGCTTCAATATGTATGAAGTGTCTTGGTCAAACATGAATTTATGTCAGGGCAAGGTGTCATTGGAGACATTACTATCAAAGATATCAACAATGGTATAGAATACAAAAATTTTGTTATGCTACATTTTATCTTGTATATCTTCTTAATTGGCTCCTATGTTGCATTAATAATTCTAAACCTGTGAAATAGCTGCATTTGCTAAAACATCCCTTGGATATTATCTTACTCTATTCCTGTGATTTTTTTTGGAACTGAGTAAATTGACCATCTTAGATATTCTCTGAAATCAAACACTTTATTTTGCTCTGAAGATTAGAACTCTATTTACTACCATGAGACTCTTTTTTTTACTACCATGTCATGTTCCTCAGTCTCAAATTTTGGTAGGTAGACTGACTTGACATCAAGAGATGGGTGCAATTATAGAAGTTGCTTTCACAAAAAGTAAATTCACACTATTTGACTTTTCATGATGGGAAAAGAAGTAGAAATATTTATAATGAAATCAACCATAGTCTTTGACAGAAATATGACAACGGTTTGATACAGAAACAAAAGCAGAAAAGATGTAGCTGGAAAACCAAATCATAGAGAAATTAAAATAAACACAGTTAAATAAATCTTACTGGACCTAGCAAAAATTACTAACTAAAAATATCTTACCTCCGTTTCAGCTATCGACTTCCTCACTAGTTCTTTCAAGACAAAGTGCACCTGAGGAAGAGAATCAAAAAAAAAAAAAAATCAATTATGGGATTTTATGTAAACTAAGAATTTTGCCTCAGTGAAGAGCATTACTTCGAACAAAACAAAAAATGACTGGTAGGAAATACAACTCTTGCTTACGAAACTGTGGTGTACCAATACCATTTCACTCAAATCCACCACCTCAATGATCTCTTTACCATCCCAATAATGGATCATAGTCTCTCAAAAAAGTAACTAAAAATCCCAAATAATGAGTGATGAATTAATTTTCTAGTTCTCAAAGTTCTAGGATTTCAAGAAAAGAATCCAAGTCCCAATTCAATATTGTTGTTCTTTTTCCCTTCCAGGTTTCTAATTGTATTATCCACACATCATTCACTAAATAAAATATTCCAACAAGCACCTGAATCCTTTCACGTATGAAAAAATGTTGAGAAAGGTCCTAATATTAGCTTTCTCCCCAACCAAGGCTCTAAGAGTAGCGAAGCCCCTGCTTAACATATATCTTGAAATTGATGTAATCCAAATTTGGAAAAGAAAAATTTAACAGATTGAGAGTAGGTTGAGTGCATATTTGAAAAATAATTTTTTTCATACACACTCGCTCCATGTAGAGTTCCTTATGCATGAAGGAACAAATAAATTTAAAACTCTTATTCTCCACATGATTCATTTGACCATTTCCTCTTCGTAAGAAACAAGCACCAACGACAAAGCTAAATGATAAAAATAAATTTTAAAAAAGAAAAGAAAAAGAAAATAAGCATGCAAAGATTCTATAAATTATAGAAAGGGATTCATAAACCGAGGTTAGAAGTCTGTCATTCAAGCATAAAGCATGTGTAGAACGTTTCCTCCTCCCCTTCCTCCTCTCTCTCTCTCTCTCTCTCTCTCTCTCTCTCTCTTCAATTACAACCATTTGTTCATTAGCACACCCATCACATTTGCTATTTTGCTATTCACACATTAAAAGAAAATTCAAACAACAAGGGCTAGAAAAAAAATAATAACATACATTAAATGCATATCATAATATGGTCAATACTACCTATTATAAAACTAGGAAAACTATACCTTATGCAAAACGTAAGTGCAAAAAACATAAAATCATCAGTTAGAACATGGCAATCCATATTCAAAAATTAAAAGAACATTCAGAGAATCTAACTTATCATATTTTACATGTCTAAACAGTAAACAGCAGGGCAGGCAAAAAAAAAAAAAAAAACAACTTTAGCAGAATTAGAAGGGAAAAAAACCTAAAATCCTCAGTTAGAATATGACAAAATAAAGAAAATTACAGCATCCACGGAGGCTTCAGCTGGGCCTTTGAAGTAGCTAATGGATCCGTCAATGAGTCTTCTGTATCCTTGTTCCGGAGCAATCAAATGGGGCTGATAACCATCAGCCTCAGAAACAATTTTCTGGACATTTTTCAAAGAAAGATGACGGTCAAAGGGGAGCTTCTTTAGAGCAGCTGGTAGTTGATGGTCAAAAACTCCATAAATCCGATCTCCACCAGGCCTCCTGAAGTAGCAAGTAATTACTTAACTATAAATATTCACCCCAAAAGGAGACCCAAAAAAGGAAAAAAATCAAATTTTAACTTGATTATAAATATCTACCCAAAAAAAAAAATTAATTCAACTAAACAGAACTTTCTGGGCAGAAATCAAAATTGCACTATGATAAGTTGTGTATCTAATTGAACTCAATAGACATCCAGTCTGTCACAATGTTCAAACCAGGTGATACTACAAGATGAGACTTTTCTTATGAACTATATTATTGAACAAACTAATTTCTATTAAAAACATAATTTCTGTTTCTTTGACAAATGTTCTTCATGAAAGGACTGCCAGAATTGGATAAACAGTTTTCTGTCATTGATATTGGTCAACACATCCGTTCCCACCTGTCTAAAATTGAGTTGGACAGATATAAAAGACATGGCCTTTATTAAAATTATAAAAAGTGAAATAGAAAATGCAATGGACTACTATCTTATGCCTCCTCTCTTGTACTAAACCTACTACTACTCTATATCAGTTCTCCACCATATATATAAATATGAATACAAGCTATATGACAGGCATATGTGTTTGTATATGTGCATCCAATTTAGCAAAATTACAAGTTCAGTAATAGCTGTGTTCCGATGTTAAGGTTTAGAGATTTGTCATGCATAAAACCTTTTTTCCATTCGGAATGTGGACCTTTGTATCCTATTCCACAGATTACAAATAAATGGTAAGCTAAAGAAAAAACATAACCAAAGAATCAAGCCTAAGCTTGTTGACTAGTAAAAGTAGTAAGCATAAACATAAGGGATGGCTGACAAAAGCGGAATGATTGTGACTGAAAAGTAGAAAAATTTGAGAAGGGTTCAATCCCCTAGCTGTTTTTTTTTTTTTTTCCTTTTTATTTTTCTTCCTATTTTCTACATACTATTGGATGTATCTATATCCTCTTGGTCAGAAGTTAACTTCTCAATTCTTGAATGCTCCTCCTTCTAAAAGGCAGCTGAAGTTAACCATGCATATTGGGTAAAGAAAGGCAGTATTCCCTTCATATACACATAACAGGTGGTCACTTCAGTTGAGATTTCTTATACTGGCCTGGGTGCCATTATGGAGAGGCTTAATAACATCCTAAGATTAGTTTAGTTCCTACAATTAGGAGACAAATGGTCTTTGTGTGATTTGAACAATTAATTGTTTCTCTTGCAATTACAAGCATTACAATGTACTCTGAGGGGCTTTGATTTTTCCCCTCAAACAAGAGCAAAGTATAACAAGAACTGGTTCTTTATGAAACACAATTCTAGCACTAAAGTAAAGGCTGACTGCAAAGGATTTAAACCTACATCAGGACCCGCAAAGAGCAAAGAGCTTTAAAAGTGAGAAGTTATCCAATCCAATAAACTATTCTTGCTAAATAGTGGGGACATATAGGTGTTTCTGCCTTAAAATGTTGAACACATTTAATATTAATGTAACCTTTTTCAAAGAACATCATTTTTCTCCACTACTAGGAAATTCGGTTCAGAAACTAAAACAATGAATCAAGTACAACTTTTTCAATAAGTATCAAGTTCGTAATCTTGTAGTCTTGAGGAATTAAATCAAGCAACAATTTCAACCAGAACCTAAAAAAGAAAAATTAATTTGAAATTCATAATAAATTATGAAAATAATAATCATGTAATTACCCTCCATCCAGGTGTTCTTTAAATATACGGTCAAATGCACGGCACAATTCTAAAATAGTGTACAGCTGGGCCTGTTAACAGATTATGAGTCAGGACAATAAAAAATTCTGATTTCTATATAAGAAAACTGATATAAGGTCCAATTTTTACCCCTGAGTCTACTGCAATAGGCCTTCCAATACGATCCAACTCTGCGTTAAGCTCATCAATGGTTTTATTTATTAAAGCAATGATACTTGGTATCCGCTGCCTGATAACAGTCTCTAGATGCTGACAAGATAAAAAGATGAAGAAAGAAGAGGGAAAAAATGAAGGTTATTCAATATTAGAGAGGTAAGATAATTCAATAAATTTGTAACGTAAGCCATATATTGAAGAAAATAACTTGAACACAACATGGATGAATAAGACCTTAGATAAAAGTTTGGCAAGATACTCTGAACCCATTTTGCTTGACAAGTGTCCATACTCAGGGCTTGTTTCAAAATATTCACGCTCCTTTCTACGAGCAGCGATCATGTCAACATTTTTGTTGATATCAGCTTGTGAACGGTTCACAATTCCGACCCAGGGATGTTGCAGCCTATATGCCCTTCCTTCAAGAACCTTAAACATGTGTATAGAGCAACTATCATATTTTAATGTTGTGCATACAACCAGACTTAATGTGATCCTCAAGAGACTAAAATTCAGTAGTGCTCCATAAATGGGAAAAAAAAAATCAAACAGAAGGTTAGAGGCAGAAAATAACCATGGATGAATGTTAAGTTATTGCACTCATAAATTTAATATGTGCAGTAAGATTAATTTAAGCAGTGAGTATTACTGAATTCATACATCTAAAGCATTTGTTCCTTTATCCATCAGATCAAGTTTTGTAAGTACACCAAATGTTCTTTCACCTGAAAATACAAAATGTAGCAGAAAATAAACCTTTTGCTCACAAAACAAACAAGCTGATGCTAAATGCAAAGAACTCTAGCCTTAAATTTATGTAACCTACATTATGTACCTGTGGGATCGACTTCTCTTGCAAGTTTTATAGCATCCGAAGTGGCAATATCTTGATTAGCAGGAGAAATGGCCAATATAATGCAGTTCGGCTACAAAATTAGAAAGTCTGTTAGATGAACTAAGCATATGTAGAAACTTGAACACAAAGAAATAATTATTGTGCCAACAATTTCCTAGATTCTAAACCCTTACAATTCTAGAAATATGCTAGGTAGTAAATATATCGCTAATGCAAGCTTGTAACGAAGAGTAATAGCCACAAACAAGAAATACACCACTGACTAAGAAAATAAAATTTTGATTGGTAGGTAACTAAGAAAATAAAATTGAAGCATAAATTCCTCTTTTTTCTGGTATGTAGTAAGAACTGAACCCCCCCCCCCCCCCCCCCCCCCCCATCCTTTCCTTTCAGATGCCAAGCCAGCTCCAGCATGCCACAATAATTTTGACAGAAAGGCAAATTAAAAGATTTAAGGAGTTAACTTAAGGTCATCACTGCAAACTCAAAACCATACATCATCTTTCTCAAACTGCATATTTATACACATCATTCAGAAAAATCCCATCTCACTATATATATGTTAATAAATGAATAGACATAATTGAAGGCTTTCAACCAAACACTCATATACTGAAGAGGAATAAAAGCTGGACACTCTCTTAGAAGGGTGTAAGGCTTTTCTACTTTGAAACAGAGAGAGATAGGTCAGAGCAATGGGTGGAGTGAGACTGTTGGGCCCACAAGGATCTACTTGGAGATTGGTTTTGAAAATTGCTGACTGTTAAGCAGAGCTTGGTGGTGGCTTCAGGAGCTACCCTTAAATAAGTAGTATGAAGAATAGGACCTCCATCAAGATTATAAACAAGTAGAGATACCCTGCAATCTCTTCCAAACCCTTCATTCAATAGATCTCTACTGAAACAATAAATCTACCAAGCATCTTATTTTCAGAATTGCAAGAGCATGAAGAATGGGGTCCTGTTGGGGCCCCCATAAATTGATAAAGAAACCCAAGGACTTCCTTTCACCCATTTGTAAAGAAGCTAACAACCTTAAATCATAATATGGCATCAAAATCTTACAAAAAGCTATTTCTTTTCTACCTTTTGACTTGCAGAGTCATTTCTCACAGCATTCTAACATAATGTGATCTCTCCCAAGACATCAACATTATGGTTACATCTCTCTTTTAGATCCCCTTTTCAGTCACCAATAAGTTCAAAATTTGTCTAAATAAGGCATGTACTAGGATCTTTGCTAAATGAAAGTACGAACTGATAGTCAGGATCAATTTGTGGGCTAACACATTTATGGGTCATGAAATAATCCATATACTTAAACTGATAAAATAATTTACCAAGGAGAAAGACAATTCACAAAGTAAATTTGTAAAGCTGACATATAGTTGTTATATGGGGAAACGATGGTTCAAATAAGTTAAAAGTGATTATAGATATTATTAAAAATTTGATGACCTATTAAAGGGGTGGGTGTTAGAGTGAAATTATGGAAGGTTGTTGAGTTTGTCAATAAAAGTTTAGCATAAGAGTGCTCAAGAGTTTTTTTTTTTAAATGGACTTGTTTCACATTGCAGCTGTGTCCTCTAAAAACTAATCTTAGTTGCGATTTTGAGAAGGTGGTGAATAACATATCTAAATGAAGAATAAGAATATACTGAACTTTTGTCCCATTCCGTGGGATTTTAGGCAATAGAGATTAAACATATCAAGATAAGTGGAATCTGTTGCTTCTCACCTCCTAAGGAATTACTACTTATGTCGACATCCAAGTGAGATAAACTGAATCATTTCATTAGTTGGAATTCATAATTCTAACCAAATTATAATTATGCAAGGTAGAAGTTGGTCAGTCTGCTTCATCGACAAGTGAATCGTTATCAGTGGATACTAATTCTCTTGGAGTTGTAGGGATAAATTGGTGGTACTTATTGTAGGAGGTGGGTTATGGCATTCATCTGAAGTAACAAGTTTGTGTAAAGGGTGGCTCCTTTTGCTTTCTTTGGTGCATTTTAAGGAGTCAAGTAAATATAATTTGTTTTATGATATGACCTATCTCAAGACAACATTTGATTTCTTTATATCTTAACTCTTTCAAGGAGATGATTGAGCATGGAGCTGAATCTTCTTTTCTTGATTTACTAAGTTGGTCTTGATTGAAATCTTGTTTATCCTGTTGAGGCTTGTGGTCTTAGGGAGTATCACCCCATAGATCCCAAGTTTGAGACTTGCTAGGTGCAAACTCCCCATTGGGGCCACACTCCCTAGCGTAAAAGTCAGCGATTTACCCTAATCTGTGTAAGGAAACTTCCGAGGATGCGATGGACGGGTCCAAGGTTTACTCTACAGGAGTGGATCCGAAGGACCCTGCCTTGTCAAGGTTCCCCATCATAAAAAATAAAAAATAAAAAAAGAAATCCTGTTTATCCCTTTTATTTTGTAGATGCCCCATCCCAAAGCATTGCCTTGTTTCTTTAGAAAATTTATGTTTTTCATAAAGAATATAAAGCATCCTCACCTTCTCAACAAAAGAACGAACCATGTTTTCGATATCTTCAACAATAGTCTCTGACTGTCCCTCTGCAAAAGACAATTGTTTCATTGCATATCCAAATGTGTAGGGGTTCCTTGCTTTAGAGAAAACCAAAAAGTAAAATAGAAACTACCTACAGTAACCTTAGAAAACCAAAAAGTAAAGTAGAAATTACCTACAGCAACCTTTGTCAAGCCCGGAAGATCTATGAGGGTTAAGTTTACAACTGCCAGACAAAACAATGCACTTAATCATCACAAAATCAAACCAATACAGAGATTTACAAGAAACTAACAGAAGAGTATATCTTAAAAACAGAAGATAATGTGTAATAAAGATAACGTCTATGATGTTAACACTTTAAGCTTCTGATAAGGATGGGCTTCACTGTTCATACTATATGAAGGACTAGGAATTCCAATAAGAATCTACATAAGATGCCTAGCTTTAAAATTTGGCCTCTGGTTCATCACACTCCCAGTTGCAGATTGGGATAAACAAAACTTATAATCAATATGCATTGTACAACTAATAGAAATATTCAACTTATGTCTTCCATTCCCCTAAAGATGCAACTCCAAAAAAATGAAGAATTTTGCACTGGATAAAGTTTGCTAAGCCAATGAATCTTAAGGGGATAATTCGTATAGGATACTCTGTCAATATCAAATCTAGAATGCAAGGCAGTTTAATTCCATCTCCATTAGTCAACTATATCTGTGAACTTATCTAACATACAAATAACTCTCTTCCAATCCTAGTGTTACTAAAATGTATAGTAAACAACCAGTAAAGAATGGAATCCTTTAATTGAAAAAAGTATTTTTAAGTGTGGGCACGAGTTGCAGTCATTTTTCTTCTCTCTCTATTGCAGGCTCAATAGGCCAATGGGATACATAGTGGGAGGTAGCCCTCTCCCTTCCCTTGAACCCCCAACCCTGGTGAAGACAGAATTTGATCCCAGATCTCTGGTCCAATGCAAGAGACTTGACTATTTAAAGCATAATTTCATTTCAATATCTTTGTCTTTTTACTTTCCTAGGACAATCACAGAAATAGATAATGATGACAATTTGATGATGAACTCATTCTTTATTATACAATATCCAATTTTTATACAAGCCACAATCTGGCCCTTAGATCAAAATCATACCTGTAGCCTCTCTGCTTTTACTTATTATCCTCTATTTAATACTTACTAAAGAAAAATTCTCATCTCATTTTGACAAGACGCAAGATAAATATGGTCCATGACTTTTAAAATTTATACAGCTTCTGTCACCCGAAATCTTCATAAATGTGCATGCTACAGCTAGGATTTTCCATATAACTTCAAGCACTTAGCAGTGGGCGCACAATAGGTATTTTTTCTGCAGTTGCATAGCGGAACTATTTTCTTACTATAAACCTCCACAATCCGGCATCTGTCCTTGTCAACATGCCTTGTAATTCTTCATGTCTACTTCACCATTTACCTAATATTAAGATTTTTTATAAATTATGGTTCAACATTACATAAGTATCTTGTGTTAACTCAGATTCATTGTCGATTTCATACTCAAAGTCATGATCCTTAACTCTTATTCTTAAAGATTGTGATCACACAGTGTTCAATATTACAAATGCTGACCAAAGTAAAGCCATAAAAAGTTTAATACTGAATCGATAATGCAGATGCTAAAGAACTTAAAGATGGTCACCATAGATGTTAAATGCAATCTAATCGAAAATAATACTTCTCTTAGTTGTGATCTCAATAAAGTTTTGAGTGAATTTCCCTAGGACAGAATAATTTTCAATTCCAAAAGAGAAGCACACAAGTTCAAAACTCAACAGTTATTAGAATGTAACTCCTTCAATAATAAAGAAAGTTTCTGCAACAAATAAAATCAGACAACCAGTGCCTTG
This sequence comes from Corylus avellana, assembly GCF_965113065.1. Classification (NCBI taxonomy): domain Eukaryota; kingdom Viridiplantae; phylum Streptophyta; class Magnoliopsida; order Fagales; family Betulaceae; genus Corylus; species Corylus avellana. The sequence goes on from NC_142493.1 coordinate 17,930,087, forward strand.
TAAGAGTATTAATATCACATAGAAACATACTTAAGAAATGTAACTTTGTTCAATTTTTTTATTAACAAACAAGGGTAATAGGCAGTTTACAAGTTTGAAGATGGACGTCAAGGACAACAAAAACCTACTCAGAAAAAACAGTAACACAAACCATTAAAGGTGAGGGTCCACATCTCTCATCATAATGATCAAACTACTCAGTTGATACACCATGTTTTGTCTTTTCCTATGCAGTTAACTCTCCAGTAGAAAACTCTTAACAGACAATATTTCTTTTTCTTTAAAACAAAAATGCAAATCAGGGGGATGCAAACACAAACAAGAACAAGTTACTGTGGTCAGTGAATGAATGAAAGCTTATATAAAGGACAACATAATTCATTTTCATAACTTGTTAACATTTTGTTAAAAAAATAAATAAATACAAACCATTTGGGGAATATATGCTCAGATGAATTGGAATGTTAGAGATTTGTTTTGACTTCCCAGTAATACGATCTGTTTCATCTTGGATCTCCTTACGCACAGCAGCTGGATAAGCAAAAAGACACATTATTTGGAGGAAAGTTGTATACAAGTGTAGTTTATCTTCTAACCCATGATAGCATGACAAAGCAAATGATTAATGAATAAACCTCATAAATGTCAAACTTCTTATTGTGAAAAAAATTAAAAATTAAAAATTAAAGAAATATTGCCAAGTACATAACTGACAGCCAAATAATGTGGATGAGATAGTACTTAACAGAAAAAGTACAATATTTATACTAATTTTACATAAGCTCGTCTTTCCTTTCTTGCATTTGGTGCACTTAAAAAAGTAACTATTTCACTTACTAAGCAAGAGACACAATTATCCCATCCAAACAAAATACAGTAATAGATGAAATAAAATCATAAATCAACTAAAATGTCAACCAACTCAAAGTTGTTGAGCCAACGTCATCAATTTATTTCTCCAGAGCATCTGCTTTGACCAAGGCTTTTTGTAGCTCCTAATGGTGTATGATTATTAGGTATTTGAGTCCATTGGATGACTAACAATAGCATGAATGGATACACAAAACATGGTAGAAAGCGCTGTGATTGTTAGCACCTCTACATTCATCCCCTTTGTAGTAAATGATAGAAAAATGAGTTTTCTTGCACGAGAGACATGTGATTTCTGCCTCCATATCCTCATGTGAGCATCTGGGTCAATCAGTTTTGCTAATATCTTTTTTTTTTTTTTTTTGATAAGTGGGTCAATCAGTTTTGCTAATATCTACAACTACTATATGACTTAAGGACTTGAAGGGTCACATTAACATATCCCATTCCACTACTATTCTATCGAAATTCAACACCAATATTAGCCCTTAAATGCAATAGTTAGCAAATCCGAAAGTTAATGAGACAAAAAAGTTTTTTTTAAAATATAAGTGATTGTGTTCTGTAAAATCATTAATATATTCAACAATCTGAACTCTAAAAGGAAACTTTGACTGCATAATAAGTTAATAACAAAAATAACCTATATGCCTCCAATGCGCTCATCCAAGACTTTTATGTGGCATTTGGTTGGAGGTAATCTTTTAGGATTTCTGGGAATCCTTGCTTAATTGCATTTAAGTAAAGGGAATCCTGATGACCATGGGTATCTCGATTCCCTCCCAACCTCTTATTGTTGTTGGGAATTTGGATTCCCTTCTAGAGAGGTGGGAAGCCACATTCACCTCACCCTAGGAAAGTTTTTTTTTTTCCCCTTTAAACTGACAAAAATGCCCATACTTACTTTTTAATAGCATACTCCCTAAGCTTTCTCAATCCCCAAACCTTTAAAAAAAAAAAAAAACAAAACAAAACAAAACAAAAAACAAAACAAAAAAAAATAATAAAAACTAAAAAATAAAATAAAAAATAAAAAATAAAAAACTCTTAAATTTGTAGTTCACCTAAAAAAATCTCTCCTTTACCACTATTTTCTCTCTAGAGTTGCTCTGGTAAAGGTTTGTTCTTGCTGATCAGTGGTTAACTATTTTCTCCCTCATATCCTATTATTAGAATGCATGTTTATAACATACATATAGAGCACCAAGTTTATTGTGTCTAGATTGTTCTCATAATCCAACAAGATAAAATTATGCAGAGCTTTCGTGTGTGTAACCTGTGTAATGCTTCAGTTTAGCACATACAATTTTACCAAACACAGATCACCGAACACCAAAACAATGTCAACTTAAATTTAATCATTCAGATACGAAGAACTAAATGAGAAGAATAGAATTAAGTAGGATATGCTTGATTGTTATCAATATTGGTAGAATTTTTTTTTCAGTCCTCAAGAATTTTTAATTTGTCAAAAGTTCATTGTCTGTGATTTTTTTTTTTTTGATAAGTAGTTCATTGTCTGTGTTATTAAAAACAGGACTGCTTTGAATTTAGTGCTTCAATTAGTTGCCCGGCTTTTCCAATAGCAATCAAGGAAGATTTAACCCAGGGTAAGTGGACAAACTTACCCCTGCTTTTAGTAAGATGACTTTGGATTTCAATAGGTCTGTTGGATGGAGGAATGGTACTTACTAAGGAACAGATGGATGGGTAAATTCCAGGACTAATTGTGAAAGATATGGTTAAGATAAACTATCACGCTACTATTTTTAGATTTCTGATTAACTTAAAATTAAATTTTTGATACTACTATTTGTTTTTTTTTTTTAGTGGATATTATTATGGTTATACAAGAAAATTTGACTATGTGAGAATTTTGTTATAGTTATTTTTATTTTAATGCTACTTTTTTTGTTTGATTGTGACCCTTTGTAAAATCTATATTCCCATTTAGTTTCATTAATCTTCGAGAGAAATGGTCACCATAACATCCCTAGTGATCATATCTTTTGGTACCGCCCCCATACTCCTTTCCTTACCCTTCCAGCTTAACCTTGTCAAACACTAGAGAAATGTACCATCAATCTACTTCTGAACATCATTTAAGTGAAGATACTAATGTTGCGTTTGGTTTGGGGAATCTAACATTCCCCCGGCATCCACATTCTCAGGAATGTGATGCTTGGGAATCTGAATTTCTAGGAATGTGACTAAATCCACGTTTGGAAATGATTAGGAATCTGATAGGATTCTCTGGAATATGAGATTCCCATATTTGGTTTATTCCTAGACATCTTGTAGGAATTATTTATGCTTCCCAAAAAATTCCTTTTGTTTCTCTCTTCAAGTGCATAAACATTGTTTGATACAAAAATGTTTAAAAATTAAACCAAAAACGATAGATATAAACCATTTTTTTTCTTTCATTTCCCAAATTTGTGGAATAAAATAGTTTCCCACTTTTATATATCTCATTCTTGCAGCCAAACCAAGTAGTTGGAACTAAACATATATCAATTTAAGATTTCTGCGGCAGCTGTAGTAACAGCATTATAGATTTTCCATATAGGTTTACATTTCAAATCAGCATATCAAGAGAAGCCTCAAAACACCCAACATCACCTTCAACCCCTATCTTCCTCATCTCAAGATAAATTCTTTAAAGCTACTGTTTAACCATGGTACATAATCGTTTCAAGTATGCCAAAAACAGGAACACAGATATAGAAAGATAAAAGAAACAGTTTTTCATTACATTAGCCCATAATGGCAAAAAGTACAATCCAAGAGACAGTCAACGTACCAAAATCGGCAAACCTTTTCTTTGGTGCATGGAGAAACTCTGCATATTCAGACTGCCCCCTTTCCGTCTTATGAAGTTGCAAAACTAATGGCCTCCGTGTAACAATACCTTATAATCAAAGAACGATAAATAACACCAAAACATTATAAGTTAGTCAAAGAGAAGATTACCATACTATATATTCTTCTATTCCATATGCCTTAACACTGAAAATGACTAATATCTCAACGGCATACTCAAAAAATGAATAAAGTGACGACAGTGACCAACAAGACTTGAAATAGAAAGGATCTCGACGCCAGAGGCATGAATATAAGCACAGCATTAATTGTTCAAAAGCTCCACTTGGCCACTTGAAAAATATATCAAAAATATCAAAAATGTAAATGAAGCTTATCATCAAAAAGAAAAAAAAGTACCAAAATAAAACAGAGTAAATATCAAAAGCACCACTCCACTGAGCTCAAATTCCTTGGTGACCAAGGTACCACGAATAACTAGATCCAACGTCACAAATCAAAGAGAATAATACAAACAATGGAATAACCAAAATGAATAAGAAGAAAGATCAGCACCACAGCAATGAAGAATTACCGGATCCACGAGGCAGGAAGTCCCTTCCAACCACGCTTTCCAACACCGACGATTTCCCGGAACTCTGATATCCACCAACAACAAAAAAAAAAAAAAAAAAAAAAAAAAAAAAAACAAGCATTTTGAAACCAAAAGAAAAATGGGTGACCCTGCAGCAAACGCGAAACGAAGAAAAGGACGTGAAGAGGTGAAAATTAAACCTGGCCTCCCACGACGGCGACCGAAGGAAGAGCTTCCCAAAGCGACATTCCCTCGCCGCCGTAATCGCCTAAGACGGTGCAGGCTCGCTGGATGCGGTTGACGAGGCCAATCAAGCTCTCCATGGTTGCCATTTCGGGATTGAATGCGATCCAAGATCTAAGCAGCGTAGTAAAAATGCACGATGGGATTTGGGTTGAGGGAAGAGAATGCTTTGGATCCCAGAATAGAATGCGAGATCGAGAATGAGGGCTTAAATCTAATCACAGAATCAGAAATGAGTTTGGTGCAGAATGTCAATCTGAGAGAGAGAGAGAGAGCGTAAACGGAAAAAACGGTTACAGGACTGCCAGTTGCATGTTCACGTTAGAATATGTAATTTTCCAATTTTTGGAGCTAAAATGTGATAAATTTTGTTTTTGGCATTTTCCTTCTCTCGCCTTGCCACGAGGATGGAGGATGTAGCCATTTGGACAAGAGAGCCGGGGCTCGAGCTGTGGTCTTCTAACATGGATTAAGAAGAGAAATAAAAACAAAACAGAAGCCACATCACGACAACCGACGCGGAAAATGTTTTCAGGACACTGCAATGTTCTCCTCTTTGGCATTATAACTTGGACACGCACGCACGTCAAGCAGCCACTGTTTTGCTTATAAGCATTGATATATCACATTCCCATTTTTATTGCTAAACATCATTACCAGGGTGCGTCGACTAGGACAAACAAAACGAAATCAAAGTTGATCAAGAATTTGGAGATTGATGTCGGCTAGTTCGCACATTTCAGTTTACTTTTTATTCTTACAGTTATCAGGCTTAGAAAATATAAAATCGCCTATCCAATTCTCGCATATGTAAGATAAAACCATAAAGCACAGAACATATAAATACAAGAAAAGCGCGGCTCCCTCGGCTCCTTTTCAGCCTTTTGTGGTTAATGGAGTCTGAAGGAAACAAGAAAAGGCCAGTTTCCACCACATTAACATGATTGCAATAAAACAAGAAAAGCCAAATTAGGAAGAGATGCACGTCGAGTAATGATTCTACAATAGATTTATGACCAACGAGAACTATAGATGAATAACACAACCATAGAACATCTGATCTTGATCTGATTACAAAAATATTAACAAACCTGAACCAACAACAATCACACTAGACACAGAATACAAATATAAACTGCAAAATGAGAATGGAAGAGGAACAAGTAAAAGCCAATAAGCTACCTATACAACCACACCACTGGCCCACTCAAAGAAAACCTGACAATATGTTAGCCCAAAGTCAATTATCTTCCTTTTTGCTTTTTACTGAGCCCTAAGCAGAGGAATTACAGTCTACGTCAGAAGCATACCGATTTCTTCCTCAGATTCTGTTCTATTTTTGGATTTTCTTCTCTCCGCCAATTTCAATGTAGAGACGTCGGCATGCCAGTTACATATAGTCAAATCACGAACGAAATAAGGGGAAAATTTAAAAAAATAAAAATAAAAATGAACAACGCCTATGCAGATTTACTGCCGCTGCATCAAGATTTCTAGTCATTGGGTGCTGCGTGTCAACCCACCTCGAGCCACACTTCTGCAAAATCCAAGGACTAATCAACTTTAATAAGCATGCAAAAAATAATTATCACCAACTATAATTTATGGTCAATGTTTTACAATTATTGGGGGAAAATAAGAAAAGGTCAATGTTGTTCTTAACAAAGGTTTGAACTATGCATTCCAAACAGACAGTTTGTAAATTTTGAATTAAGTGATGCCACCTCCACCAAGCCGTAACCTGGAAACTTTTCTCACTGTCTTTAGATAAAGAATAGATTATATATATATATATATATATATGAAAAAAAAAAAATTGTTGAAAATAATAATCACTATGTACCCTCTATATATTATTAATTATATGCTTCATAATAAAATTGTCAAGCTAGTGTGCCATGCTAATATTTTACTGATACATTTTTAACAGAACTCGAAAATGAACCTAACAAAATCCTTCTTTAAGAACCGAATCTTTTGGTTTTTCACATGTAAGTCTCATTTATAAACTTACAATCCAATGAATTCTTATACAATATAAATCAAAGTATATTTTGATGCCCAATATTAATTATGGCAAAGACATTAGCAATTACAATGCGTTTGATTATCATAATATCAAACCCGGGTTTAATTATAGAATGCTAACTGTAGAGGATCTAGTGCAGGTCTCTATGTGCATGTGTGCATATCTGGCCATGTGCCTATTGTGCCCCCTACATGCGAGGAAAGTGTAACAACAAGCAATATGGGCTGGCTATATAAAAGATTATTTTTTCCTGAATTTAAGGGGTAAACAGAAGACATTGAGGATATGTTAACCATAAATTACATCATGTAGATTACAATATTGATGAGATTACACATCATGAAGAGGGCTTTCTTTGTTTGAAATAAATTTTCAATCCCTTAAAATATGGCCCAATTTTGGTTTTTTGCTCCTAAAATTTAAAATGTAGCTATCTCATCCTTCCATCTATCAGCCATGCATGCCACATTATAATTGTGCCATATTAGCTTTATGCCAGTTGCGTGACCATTTTCAATTTATGAGTAATCGAAGGAAGAACGAAATTACTACCCTTTAATGTTTAGTGGGGAAATTGAAACTTTTTATATTTCCAACGACAAGAATCGAACATAGGCTAAATTTCAATGATCAAAAGTGTTTCAGCCGTTTCCTTTTTATTCGATAGGACCAATTGGTGTCCAATGGAATTGAGAACATACATCAAAAGCTTCAAACCTAAACCAGCCCCACATCATCACCTCCCTTTCTGTGACTTAGAAGCAAGGGAAGCATATGCATACTTGATGGAGAGTAGCCACAACTTTTTTGAAGAGCCATAATTTTTTTTTTTTTTTTTACTTTTCAAAAATATGGCTCTTCAAAAAATTAAATGATAGAAAGAGAGACCACTGAACAATGGCCGCAAAAGAACCGGTGATCCAGACAATTCAATGACAAAATGTGGAATCCCTATGGCCAACCCTAAGAACTCTTTAATTAAGGCCAATTAGAAAGACCTGAATACATTTCATTTTCTACCCTTTTCTACGCCAAATGCAACTGTGTGAGGTCACTCAATTTTATCTATTCCATTATTTACATTACTACTGTTGTATAATTTACACACTAAGCTTATCTCTAGATTCATTTAACAGAATTAATACACACAGTTACATAATGAAAAGTAGATTTAAAATACCAAAAAACTAGAGGAGCAATAAACATGAACGTGCCTCAGCGCCTTATTAAGAATTTAGAGGGGGGAAAAAAGCCTATAATTTAGACTAACATCTAGCTGAATACATTGAGTTAATATTTGGCATTATATATATTTGGTATGACAAATCAGCATGTTGTTGAAAGGGCTTATAAAAAACCATAGTAAACTACAAGACCTTTCAGTTCAAATATAGCCCATATAGCTATTAAGGAAAAATTCAGGTTTATATTAGAAATTAATTAAAATAACTTCAACCTGAGAATAGAAACAAAGAAAGAAAGATGAAATTTGAATCTTCAGAGTAAAAGGAAAACCCAAACATCAATATGCATAACTGGAGGGGAAAAATCATGCAAGTCATATATTGACTGCTAATCTGAGAATCAACGAACAATAAGTTCATGTGAAGGGTGATGCATTGACTAATGATGCAACTAATTTAGTGCAAGTCATAACCTTGAGGTGAAGAGATATTAAGAAGTACCTTGAAGGAAGCAGCTGAGCACTGTTGACTGGACCCTTTACATTACCAAACCTCTTGGCCCTATTCTCATGTTCTTTCTCTACACGCATGGCAGCCACCTCCTTTTCCATGGCAGCTACTTCTCTCCTCATCTTCTTAGCTTCAACTTCCATTGCCTTGGTCAATGTCTCTACCTTCTTTGCTAACATCTGAAAAGCACCAATCGAAACCAAAATATTAACAAGAGGTGTAGTTATAGAATCATAAAACAGTAAGGACAAAAAATCAACCTCAATAGCATCATCCTTGTCTTTCAGGCTTTGATCTTTCTCATGGCCGGCTTTCCTCAAAGCTACCACCTCTTTTTGCAGTAAATCATACAGAACCCCTGGGACGCTATCTTCTGTATCCACCACCTGGAACTCATTTGGCTTATCATCCGAACCACCTTTCCAGTTATTATTTGCCTCACCATCCTTTGTTCCCTCACAAGATTGGTTGAATGTATAACTGGGGCTTGTTCCATTCAAGAGAATCTTACCCCTATCCAAGGACCTTGTGCCACCATCAAATGATTTTGAAGTGCCTTTAGCATGCTTCAATACTGCACTAGAGGACAAAGAAGGTCGAAATTGAGATGTTGGTGTTCTCTTGGAAAAAAAACCATTGGAGGTTAATTTCGAGATGTTATCTGCTCCACCCAATGACTGACGACGAGAAGGCCCATTGCTTATACTTCGCCCCTCTGGCGTACTGCGAGGGTTACTATTAGAAGGTCCCCTCACACTCTCCTCCAGCACTTTTAATCGTAATAGGTATTTTTCCTGAAAATAGATAAAGAAAAAATTTATACTTTCACCAACAGAAGAAACATATGGCACAGTTACTTTATGACAACCTACAAAACTAGATGATTACTTTCAACTGGGATTCAGTCTTTGCAGCTCGCTCAGCTATAGCAAACTTGTCCCGAAGTTGCTGCATTTCTCCCTGTAAACAACATAGTTTGGCAATAATTCAAATATGGAAACTACACAAAGTCTAACAAGAAGGGTTTTCTTCAAAGAAAGAAACTCAATCAGATCTCAGTATCAAAGCACAAAATCAACATTTACCTGCAAGAATCTCCGTTCTTCAAGCCATTGCTTTACAGGCATCACTTTGTCATTAGCATCCTTCCACTCATTTGCAACCACTACGGCCACTCTGTTTGCAGTTACCTTTGCACGGGCCAGCTCCCGGTCAAGAGTTTTCCGTTCCTCCTGAGGAACAAAAATCAAACCTTGCCACTTCAGGATTGCTTCCCACTAGAGGACAATTGTGGGTAAAAGATAAGCAACTTCCAAGATTGAGCATTCAATTATGTTAGAGACATTACATTCATCTCCTGAACTTTCCGCTGATAATCCCTCACAGCATTTGCAGCTGCACCACCAGCAAGAACAGCCTCTTCCAACTCCCGTACAGTTTGGGTAAGCTTTTCAACCTCTGCAACCTTTTGTCTATGCATTTTGTCCAAAATTTTGTTTTCTTCCTAAAAGACACAATCAGTAGACATAAATCCATTCCATTTGAAAAAATACACATCCCAAGATCTACACTCGAGTAAAAGAATATCATGCAAGTTTTTGTTTACCTGGCATATTTCTATCTGTTTCATTAACTCCTGGTTTTTATTTTGGAGATCATCCACCATAGAGGCCTTTGCCAAGGCAACCTGGACTGTCCTCTCAGCTTCAAGTAAAGCAGCTTCTTTTGATTTTGTAAGACGATCTAATGCTTTGTTATCATCTTGAAGCTTTGCAATCTGCAAGGAATTAAGGTGAGTAATCAATGGCAGAATAAAAATAATCACTATAATGCTTTTTGTCCTTTTATGATGACAGCAAGGGGGAAAAAAGAAAGGGAGAAAAAGATTATAGTTCAAATCTTTTACTGGCAACAGGATGTCAGAACACAAATTTTGTTCAGAAACACAAGACATACCTCCTGCTTAGCAAGCTTGAGCTCAGCCTCCAGAGGCGCAAGAATGGCTTCAATTGGTGGCATATCATCATCCTTCTGGGCAGCATGAACCCTTCGAAGAGTGGCTTCAGCAGCAAACTGAGCTGCCATGGAAGCCTTCTTCTCATCGTTAATCTTCTTTATTTCAAGATTCTGCAAAACATTTTTTGCAGGTTAAATAGAGAATTGTGACAACAAGAAACAAATTTAGAACAGAAATTGAAAAGTCTTTGAGCAATACTTTGCTTTCTAGAAGAGACTCTGTCAACTTCAGCTTCTCCTCAACCTTTGATAGTTCTTCAGTGAGCTATGGTATGATCGAAAAAAATGGAGAAACAAAATCAGTATCCATTTCAACAAAATAATATAACTTCAAAACATTAGGTTAGAAAGAAAAAAAAAATTGAAGAAAATAATCCGTGAACAAATATATCATGTTTGTCATAAAATTTTGAAAAAAAAAAAACGATAAACTCTATAGTTGGACTGCTCTGACAGTGGCCAATGCAATGCAAGCCCAAAATATTTACTCTCCAAAACATCAACAAGCAATGTAGATGTCAAACAGAAACAAAGGACCCACAAGCTAATTGCAAAAATGATAGAAGGTACTAGATTAAAGCTACTGACATTTTCTTAGATACTTAAATCACCAATTAAAACAGTTTATATGAGTATACATCGCAGAAATAAAATCCAGTATAAGTTTGAGCCTCACAATTAGCAACCGAAGTCCTTGTCAAAAGATGAGTGGGCATGTTAAGGAGACAACAAAGCTTCAATCCAAGGGAAATAACTCATAATAGGATATGTGAAAGGAGAATATTCTTGCTGGAATTACAGATTCCTCTAAAATAAACAGAAGTCCATCTTCAACAAGAAGTTACATGTGATAAACAACAAAGCAAGAATGCCAAAACTCCAATGGTAATCTGCAAACTTCTACATCGACTGATATCCTAATCTTGTGACTGCATTAGCAGTGATATCCCATAACATTAACAGATAAGATACCAAACCATCAAATTGATAAATATTGACCCCACAATCAACAGAAACAATAAAAGTGATGTAAATGCATAAACTTCAACAATTAAATGCAAATTAATATTTGGAATTTAAAAGCCAAGTTAGGTTAGGAGGGAGCCTAAACCACAACCAACAGAAATGAACTCAGATCAGCAACAAGACCAGCAAGCTCTTCTCACATGCATCAAACTAAAAGGTTGTATACCAACTAAGAGTCAAGACTATCATAAAGCATGCGAAAAATTCAGGGAAAGTTAAGTGAGATATTATGCTGTTAGATTAGACAGTTAGCACAATTCATCAAAAAAAAAAAAGGATTCGACAGTTAGCATTGACATAGTACGATAAGCTAAGCATAATGAGATAGATAAAGCCCGTATGCGTAGAGCTAAGGAACGAATCCATTTCCACCAATTTAGAAAAACAAGTAATGCGAAAAATACAAGTCCACCAACTAATCAAACAAAAGTTCGCCATCCTCTATGGACTTCAAATCCCTATTATTTGTGTTTATTAAGAAACCGTAAAAATTGAAGATACATTAACATGATGTTTAAATACGCACACATCTAATCTATCAATGAAAACTATACATAAAAAAGAAAAGCTCCAAAATAACATGTATTGGAAAATAAGAAAACTAGAAATGACCTCTTCAACGGCCTTTTCTCTAAGCCGTTCAGAAAACCTCAAGGCCTTGATCTCCGCCTGGGCCTCTCCCAACTCTCGCTCCTTATCTGCACAAACACAAACACAAAAACCAAGAAAAGAGAATCAACAAGCAGCCCATCCAAATCAGCTGGAAGCAAACCGGATCGAGCCGCATTCCGCACCTCGGACATCGTTCTCGAGCCGATTGAGCTCGACCTTGACCGGATCCGACCCGTGCAGCAGGTTTATGAACTCGTCGGCGTCCATGCTGGGCCTCACCGACGCCCTCCTCCGCGACGAGCTCTTCCCCTCCTTGAACGATCCCGACACTGTCAGTGGCGCTGGCGGCGTCGGAGTAGCCGTCGGCTCGGCACCGCCATTGCTCGTCTCCGGCGCCACCGCTCCCCTTTCTTCGGACAACTCCGCCATAGCTGATCTGACCGATTCTACTACCTACGAATCTCACATCCAAATGCACCTCGCCCTCAGGATCCAGAAGCTAGGGTTTCAAATCAGATTATATATATGATATTGATACAGATATACAGGTATACAGATATCTATATATATATATATATAGAGAGAGAGAGAGAGAGAGAGAGAGAGAGAGAGAGAGAAAGAGAGATAGAGAGAGAGAAAGTGTGAGCTTGAAAATGGTGGTATAGTGTGAGTGAGAGAGAAAGAGAGAGAAGGAAGTGCCTTTTGCGTGTTTCTCTCTCTAGAGGGATTGTGATTTAAATCTGGTTGTATCTCTGCTTAGTGTTTCTCTCTCTAGGAGAGTGTCAGTAGTGTGAGGGGAGAGAGAGAGTGATTAATTTTATTTCAAATAAAAAAATGTGGGATTGGCAGAGACGCTTTGCTGTTAAGCAGACAGTAGTAGTGCTTCAGTGCATTATAGGGAGTTTACCGGCCCTAATACTCTACCGGTATTGGTCTTTCAAAAATAAAAATACTGGCAGCCAAGCTTTGCTGTTACGCACACGGTACCTCTTCAGCCCCTAATACACGGCACTTACAGTCACTTATAAAATAAAATCAAAATAAATAAAATACCACTTACAGTTCATTTGGTATGGTGATCTCGTAGGAAAAATTTAGGACTTTAAACTAAATAGTATAAAAACTATATATATTATTTAAGAATGTATTTTTAATAAGGGAATTTTTTTTTAAATAGCAGGCAATGATATACATTTTTAAAAACGCATTATTTTATAAGCTGAACTGTGATTTTTATTAAATATTTAATTACATTTTTAAAAATTATGTTTTTAAATCACACAATTTAACATCACTATTTTTAAATTTTACATTTTAAAATCGCAAACTCTAATCAATTAGAGTATCTTCATTTATTTTTATGAGAATATGAAAAGCATTCCTGCCTTTTCACGTCTATTAAAAGAATTCTTGTATTTTCCAATTTTATCAAGAAAAAATATCTAATAACTATGTTGTGCCTCGATTAATGTTAAGTTATCTAATCAAATAAATGGACATATTTTTTTATTGAGTAATGCTATATATTATATTTTTATTTCACAATTATCACACAATATTAATATGATATTTTTAACTAACCTTTGAATTTTTTAACAAGAACAAATCTAAAGATTAATTGATATTATTAAAATATGTAATTGGAGATTGTAGTGGGTTGTTTATGATCTATCTATGCACCCCATGATCTCATATGTTCATCATGTGTCCGCATAAGCTACATAACATAGCACCCAGCATGAACACCTTCCACCACCATCACCACAAACTCCTTAAGGTTACCACATGTCGTATCATAAAGTTCTTGCATTGTGAAAAAACTTAATTCACTCCAATCTACACCTAGAAGAGAGTTGAATAGATGTTTAAATATGATATGTAGAATTTAAACTCATTAATCTCACAATCAATCACCAAATATCTTAAAGTGCAGTAAATCATAAAAACGCAAATATTTGGTTACGAAAAAGAAATATTTTAGAAAACTTTTTAAAAGTAAAACATCTTCGGAGCAACCAAACCAATGAAATCACTTCTAAATAGTAAAAACAAAAACTTACACGAAGTCAAAACTTACAAAACCTTTGTACCTGACAAACTCGTGTACTAGACAAGTGACCCGCTTGTTTGCTACTACAGTAGCTCTTCCAAAACATCTGGGCCGTTTTGTTATATGTGATTTCCATCACCAGAACTTCGATTGGCTTCATACGGCTTTCATGATTTGTGGATGAAGATATAACCTATAACTCTAAGAGAGACAAAATGCTCATGCTCTAGATCTCAATAGCTCTCTTAGCATAGTAGAATTCACTCTCAGAATTCGTGCGTCAATAATTAACAATGGTTCAATATAAAAAGATTCATGACTCACTAGTCAACTAAAACACAAAGTTTGTTAAACATAACTATCAACTAACATGGTCATCCGAATGAGATCCATACTCCTTCAAACGAAACTAGGTTAAACATGCTTTTACTAGGTGCGGCGTGTCTGGATGCCGTGCCGATAGGAATATAGACGAGAGATACTATAAGTCCATGTCAAGTCCTCGATCGAACATACTACAGACGAAACTGCATACGAGGCACACTATGAGTCTTCCTAAACTATCTCGCCCGGACGAGATTCAGACGCGGCTGCAGACGAAGCTCACTATGAATCTTCCAGACCAGCTCGTTCGGACGAGATGCAGATGTAGCAGCAAACAACGCTCACTTTGAATCTTCCAAACCAGCTCGTCCGAACAGGATGCATGATGAGTGCCAAATATTGCATATTTGAGCCCCTTAATTTGCATCTATTAATCCTTCAACTGTATTATAATCTAACGTTTTGTTTTAGTTTTGTGATTTTAGTGTTTTGCAGGTTGCTAAGGGAAAATTGCGGATTTAAGGGAGAAATGGAAAGTTTGGAAGAAAGCCACCTAGGCAGAGGGATCGAGCACACAATCCTATGCTCGAGCGCACCCGGGCCCCTGGACAAGCCACCAGTGCTCAAGCGCTGGCGCCGCAGGAGGAAATCGCATGCACGAGTGAGCTCGAGCGCACTTATCATGCGAACAAGTGCACTTATCTGGCGAAATTCCAGCTCAACGCCGATTTTAGGGTAAAAACCCCTATAAAAAGAGAAAGAAAGAAGAGAAAAAGAGCTAAAGACCAAGAACGAAAAGTGGCACACCAGCAGTCTCTTTAGCTTAATTGTTCCCATGTGTTTAGTATTTTTGTTTGTAGGATTTATTCTTCATAATTATGTGTAGCTAATTTCTCAACTAAGGTTGAGGATGAAACCTCACCGAAGAAGAGCAACCATATTTTCATGTAAGTTGATATTATCCGAATATATAAGGTTTGATGTTTTACTTGTTCTACTTCAATTCAATTAGTGAGATGATTCTTGGATATGAGTTCAATCATGTATTTCTCATGATTTGAGATAGTTTCTATTAATTGATTTGGTTGGGTTTTCATTTATCAAAATATTGGATAATTATTGTGTTTTGTTCTACGAATACATTTGATGATTTAGTTTAAATTTGGTATCCTTTATGATTTGTTGTGCTAACGGATACATTTAATGATTTTGGGTATCCTTTGTGATTTGTCTCCAAGAATGTAACGACCTCGTTGGGCAAGTCAATTAACTAGTAATTGATTTCATGGTTCGTCTCCTAGCCCTATCCCTAACGGAACAAGACTCAAGGATTTCAACATTTCATAGATGAGAGACCTCAGCGGAAGACTTTCTAAACTATATGAATAAAGAGCATTACATACACAACCACACTTTCATGCACCAGAGTAAATAAAATACCTCAGATTATAAAGATAATCATCAAATGTACTGGTCTTTAGATCATCATCAAATAAGGTTACAACTCATAATATAATTGTCTTAACAAAAGATCAACATATCAAATCCTAAGTTTAAGCAAAGCTAAAGAGATAACAATCTCGATCATGAAACCAAACTGGATCCAAGTCCTCAAAAATTACTCAAATCAAATCCTGCGCGATCACCCACGTCTGCTCCGAAAGCATCTTCCTCTAAGCTAGCTAAACCACGCAATTATTCGTAATGGAGGGGGAAAAACATAAAATAAAGGGGTAAGTCTAAAGACTTAGTGAATGTTAATGCATATAATGTCCATGCCAGTTTTTATAATGAATTATGGTTTTTATAAAGTATGCAACAGTTCTATCATGATAATTTTCCATAGATGTGATATCGATATATGATATAAGATAACACTCATAGTTCAATAGTATGGTCTACCCAAGATATTACCCCTTCTCAATAGGGTTGGCGTTGTCCCGAGGGACATGTAATACAATGTTAGTGCCCCAACCATTGTACACTATCGTGCATAACACTAATGGCATGACTGAGTCCGACTTCGGGTGGCCCACACCGTTAATGATGTCCGTCCTGTAGTGACCGCCCATTAAGTCTACGCTGGCCACAAAATAACTATTGGATCCAAGGCCCATATAACAACACACACATTTGACCAAAAAGTTAACATGTATAGTAAGCACATGGCCATTATACCGTACGTACCGGTGTATCATGTCATACGATGCAATTTATCTTGTCTATATTTTACATGCATGCTTTTTACAAGTCTCACTTTGTTAACATATTCAGCACAACGTTTTTCTCAAAAATGCTACAGTTCACGTGCAACAAGTATAAATCGTGAGAGTTGCAAATATGCATGTTTTGGTACACAAAATAGACATGCAGTTATGGAAAATAACAACGAGCATTATGTGAGTTAAAACACACCTGGGTCGATTAAATCCTTCGAGTACTCCTTCAACAAGTTCGGATACTCCAAATTTGTGGAAAACCTTCTATTAGTCTTAGGTCTGGCTAAAACAACCCTAGAGCATGAAAACAGGAGCTATCAGACGGCCGACCAAAATAGCGTTCCCTGTAATGCTTTTGACCGTACATCCGGGCTCGATGTTGTATGTCCGCCCAGAATGTTTCAGGTAGAACCTTATTTTGTCCATTCGTCCTCCTATCCTCCCACATCGATTTCTAACGCTACCACAAGGTCTCCTAAGACTACCTATCTCAAAACAATATTTCCATGCAATAGAAACACATAATGGAATGCTAAACCTAACTCTAAACAACATCAAAGGTATAATATGTCTAAGTTTCAAACCAACGTCTCAGCTACTCTAGAAAGCATTAAAAAAGTACAAAAATTAGAAAGAAAAGTTAGGCACAGAGGGTTACCTCCTAGAAGTAACCTTCAAGAAAACAACTCTCCTTCTCCACAAAACACACAATCTCACAAGAACACACTCACAAGAGGTTTCTGGGAGCCTGGGGGAGAGTTTGAACGAGAAAGGGGCGAGGGTAGGGTTAGTATTTATAGAGGAGCAAAGCTGGAGACGCTCACCAATTCTTTTGAAAAGTAGCGGACATTTGGTACTATTGGGGCGTACGTCCGATACTATTTACCCAACGGTCCAAAGGCAGTATTGTACGTCCAAGTATTATCCAGAGATTTTTTTAAAAGTAGCGTACGTCCGGTGGTCACCCATCTTACATCCTTGTACTATTTGCAGGCATACGTATGATGGTCCCCCCCATGTACGACCTCTACTAACGATAGGAGCGTATGTTCGACAACCCTAGCGTACGTCCGGTCAGAAAGTCCAAAATACCAAAGTGCCCTTCTAGCTGTTCTTAGTGACCCAAAACCCAAATTAACCCTCTAACCAAGCTACCTAGGCTTAGTTAATTATTTGAGTCACTATAAAGAAGTTCCTCTTTCTCCTCAAGAACTGATAAATGCTAAAATATTCATATTTTTAGCCCTTAACTTGCATGTTTTAATCCTTTGGTTTTAGTTAATTAGGGCATTTTGATTCATTTTCGTGTTTTTCATACTTTTGCAAGAAAATGAAGTAAATCTAGATGATTTGGGCTCAAAGAGAGAAGATGGAGAAAATTGGAGCTCCCTGACACTGCGATCAGTCACAGGGTACCTGCGATCGAGCGCAATACCCGAGAGGATCAAATACAAACCAGGCCAAGAGCGATCGAGCGCATGACAGAAGAAGGATTGATCGCAGACCTGCGATCGAGCGCACACGGGTTGCGATCGATCGCACCCGTGCGCAGGAGACACATCAAGTGGCGGCCAGAATGTCTCTCTTTCCATATTAGGGTTTTCCAACTCCCAATTGTAATAGGTTTTGAAACACTACGAAATTCCTAGGTTTACTACTTTGTCAAGGACTTCTAAAACCTATAAATAGACCCTTAAGCCTCTAGAATAGGGACACTTTTGTAAAGAGAAGAATAGGAGCTCTTCAAGTCAAGTCTCGGGTTTATTCTTTTCTTTTCTTTTCTTTTCTTTATGAAGATGTTTAACATCAATTTTATGTGTAGCTAATTTAACTAGTGGGGCTTGATTGAAGCTCTAGTTATGTTTAGTTAATATTTCAATATTAGCGCCTTTGTGATGATCTTGTTGTGCTATTTAACTTGATTAATGCCTACTTGCATGAATTCCTCATATGTGTGTGCCTGATCAACATATGCATGTGGTATGGACTAGTTAGTTCAATCAATTTTGATGGCCGAGTCCTTGGTTTAACATAAGTAACAAAAGAATCCACACCGCGATTCTTGGGTTAATCAACATGGGGAACTAGGAGTATATGCCATGCCCTAGGCCTCATGTGTTTGTCGATTTTCATAGAGCATATGCTTTTCTAAGGAACAACTTAGTATACATCATGCTAAATCCCTTAAAAAAGAAAAGAGTTAGAGTATATGCCATGCCTAATTCGTTGCTTAGGGAAATCTATAGCCTTAGGAGTATACGCCATGCCCTTAGGTGGACAAACATTAGATATGCATAACAAGATCAAAGCATTGGCATATTGTTATATTAGCTAAATATAATTAGTGGTGGATATCAAAGCACTACCCTTTATTATCATCACTTAGACAATCAATCTTTGTTTTACTTAAGGAATTTATTTTTAAACAAAAATTCTGCAATCCTCGTGGGAATGATCATGTACTTGCATCATATACTACTATGTTGACCTTGTGCATTTGCAGATAAAACGTACAATTATTTACCTATTAATTTAAGTAGATATTTTGCACATCAACTTTTTGGCGCCATTGCCGGGGATTGTTTGATTTTGTTTGGAATTATTTTCCTCAGTTTATTTTTGTTTTAAATTTTTCTGTTTTATAGTCTTTTCCGCAGTTTCTGTGCGTCTGGAGGTGCGATTGATCGCCCAACCAAGGCGATCGAGCGCACCAATACGATCTAGCGCACCTCACGGTGCGGTCGATCGCACATCCAAAGAGCAACAAAGTACTGCGATAATTATAGATCTGATTTTTTTTTTCCTTTTGTTTTATGCAGGGTCAGTTGAGTTTGCATCTTCGTAAGTTTTATTTTTAATTTTGTTTTTATTTTCCTTTTTTTTTTTTTAATCTTTTTTTATTTTTACCTTCACACATGTGGGGCAGTATTCCGACACCCCATGAACCATGTTCTTTATGCCATGACCCTTATCACCATGTTAGAGAATGTCTTATAATGAGACAAATTTCTAACAAAATTAATGGGCATAAGAATACATCGTTCTCTAGACCGAGGAACGATAACTATTTTGATTCCTGTAACCCAACATGGAGCCAATAGTCAAATTTCCCGTGGCAAGCTCAAGCCCTTAGAAATCATTCATATTCCTCTCAATTAGATCCACCACTACAAGATCAGATGGCTGCCATGCAGAAGACATTAAATATACTTGTAAAATCCATGGCTACTCGGAACATCTCTCCTATTCAGCCAGCCACCCAACTCCAGGTATGTGCCACATGCTCTCGTTTTGATCATTCTACTGAAACGTGTCCTTTGTCTGCAAATCAGGAGCAAGAGTCAAGGCTGAATAGACTGAAAGGTATGATACACACCCTGGTGACTTCTCAATAGCAGTTCATGACTTCTCAACAATAGTTCATGACCTCACAACAACAGTTCACGGCTTATCAAAAATAATTCAATACAAAGACTGACCAAGCCATTCAAAGACTGGAAGTACAAGTGGAAAAATTGGCCAGGGAGCTAAGGGCATCCCCCATCGATTGGCATCAACAATACCAAGAAGAAGAGTGTCAAAGTTAGTTGATGGAAAATCCCAATGGACAATACCTGGAGAAAGAGTGCACCTACTATCATGAGCAAGTTGTATTATTGAAGAGTGAAGAGGTGGCTGAAAATCAAGTGGAAGAGGGGAATGAGGAGCAAACCAAAGTTCTAGAGGAGCTACATCGGGAAAAAGAAGAGAGCACTAAGATTTTTTCACCATTAGCTCTCATTCCTGAAACACCAAGAGGCCAAGAGAGAAATCTGTTAGAGCTACCACATGAGCAAATTGAGGACATCAAGATAGAGAAGCTCCCTGAGTTTTCTTCTTACTTTATCCCAGTTCATGATTCCCCACCGGATGAACAACTGTTTGAGAAAACTCAAAGTGGTCTTCCCCAATCTAGAAACACTCAGAATCACCTTGCAGTAGAAAAGATTCATTCCCTTTAGTGCAAGAGAAGAAAAGACTGGTGCTTTAAGTTTAAAGCGCCACAGTCTGACTGAAGACGTTAAACTTAGTGCTCATAGGAGGTACCCCATAGCATATCCTTTTGTTTTGATTTTGTTTTCCTTTGTGTTTTATTTTACTTTGGTCTTTTAGTGTTTTAAGTCTTTTGTCATGTTTTTACATTCTGTTACTGCGATTGATCGCAACCTGCGTGCGATCGAGCACAGGTCTCCACTTGTGGTTCATTGCATTCAGTTACTGCGATCGAGCTCACCCTGAGTACGATCAAGCGCAGTAACCGACTTTTGGCTGTTATACATTCTGTTAGTGCAATCGAGCGCGCATCCTCGACACATGCAGAGCCTTGCGCAAGTGCGATCGAGCGCACTTGGGCAGCATCCCATAGTTATCTTTTTATTTAGTTTTGTTTAGTGTGTTTCAAGTTAATCATTTTATTTATCTTTAGTTTTATTTCTTTTTACTTGTTGTGTGTTTTCTTATTTTGCAGGGACAAGTGTGTTTCACTTCAAGTTTAGGGGTGTGCTATGAGCCATGCTTTCCAAGACTATGTCGTCCCTATCCCGGGTACATTCTTTCCTTAATTTAGACACATTGGGGACAATGTGTCATTTAAGTTTGGGGGTATGGGCACACATGTTCACACACACTTTGTCCCAATTTAATTGTTTTGTTTGTTTGTTTATGTCAATAAAAAATAATAATAATAATAATAAAAAAAAAAAGGTTTATGCATGTTCATGTTTGCTCTAAAATTTTAAGTTGATCTAGAAAGAATTGTGGCTTGAATTAATCAATGAGCTTAAAAATTTGAACACATGATCTGATGAGTGAATCTGTTAGTTTGATTACTTGTTGAGGATAGTTGAAAAATCACATGTTTGATCTGATCACATAAGCACATTAGCACATAATCTGTGAGGTATGACATGAGGTCTGATGTGTGTTTCTGTATCATGGATGAAATTGGATGACTTATTAGATGACACTTGGCATATATATTAAAAATAAAAAATAAAGTAAAATAAATGATTATTGATGGCTTTTCATTGAGTAACTGGACCTCTTGCCTCAAAGCATTGAGTGTTCACGTCAAAATGTGAAAAATTTGGATTTGATCAATGTCATGGTTAGTTGGTTCGGTAGCCTTTTTGATTCGAGTTAGTAGGTCCCTAAGGGTGTCTCTACACCTAATGCCCTAAAACCATCTGGTTTGTGAGTCATTGACTTAACACTCGCTACAAGGGTCAATTAGAAAGCTTAAAGGAACCAACATTGCACAACTTGGCCGGAAAAAAAATAAAAAAAAAATAAAAAAATTTACGAGCTTGTGCAGAGCTTCGAGGCAATCATGTCGGCGGGTGCCATGAAGTGATTCGAGTTCGTTTGCCCCCCATATTCACAAACGAACGATAACTTTTTCTGAAAGTTAACAAGAGCCCTGATCCCGGCCGGAACGACTCGACTTTCTTCGTGCCACCCGCCGACATGATCGCCTCGAAGCACTGAGCACGCTCGTAAAATTTCGGGCAAATCGGACGAGGTTGTATTTTTTCACTACTAGGACCAAAGCCCTAGGCCGAACAAAATGGTAAGATGCGAAGTAAAATTGTTTTGCCCGAAAATTTATGAGCTTGTACAAAACTTCGAGCCAATCATGTCGACGGGTGCCACGAAGTTATTCGAGTTCATTTGCCCCCCCATATTCACTAATGAACGATAACTTTTTCTGAAAGATAACAAGAGCCCCGATCCCGGCCGGAACGACTCGAATTTCTTCGTGCCGCCCGCCGACATGATCGCCTTGATGCACTGAGCACGCTCGTACAATTTCGGGCAAATCGGACGAGTTTGTATTTTTTTCCAACTAGGACCGAAGCCCTAGGCCAAATAAAATGGTCAGATGCGAAGCGAAATTGTTTGGCCCAAAAATTTACGAGCTTGTGCAGAACTTCGTGGCAATCATCTCTGTGGGTGCCATAAAGTGATTCGAGTTCTGTTTGCCCACCCATCTTCACTAACGAACGATTACTTTTTTTGAAAGTTAACAAGAGCCCCGATCCCGGTCGGAACGACCCGAATTTCTTTGTGCCACCCGCCAACATGATCGCCTCGAAGCAGTGAGGACGCTCTTACAATTTCGCTCAAATCGGATGATGTTGTATTTTTTCCCAATTAGGATCAAAGCCCTAGGCCGAACAAAATGGTCAGATGCAAAGCGAAATTTTTTTAGCCCAAAAATTTACGAGCTTATGCAAAACTTCGAGGCAACCATGTCGGCGGGTGCCACGAAGTGATTCGGGTTCGTTTGCCCCCCCATCTTCACTAACGAATGATTACCTTTTGCTAAAAGTTAACAAGAGCCCCGATCCCAGCTGGACTGACCCGAATTTCTTCGTGCCACCTGCCAACATGATCGCCTCGAAGCACTGAGTACGCTCGTAAAATTTAGGACAAATCGGACGAGGTTGTATTTTTACTAGGACCGAAGCCCTAGGCCGAACAAAATGGTCAGATGCGAAGCGAAATTGTTCGGCCCGAAAATTTACGAGCTTCTGCAGAGCTTCGAGGCAATCATGTCGGCGGGTGCGATGAAGTGATTCGAGTTCGTTTGCCCCCCCCCCCCATATTCACTAACGAACGATAACTTTTTCTAAAAGTTAACAAGTGCCCCGATCCCGGCCAGAACGACTCGAATTTCTTCGTGCCGCCCGCCGACATGATCGCCTCGAAGTAATGAGCATGATCGTAAAATTTCGGGCAAATCGGATGAGGTTGTATTTTTTCCCAGCTAGGACCGAAGCCCTAGGCCGAACAAAATGGTCAGATGCGAAGCGAAATTGTTTGGCCCAAAAATTTTCGAGCTTGTGCAGAACTTCCAGGCAATCATGTCGGCGGGTGCCATGAAGTGATTCGAGTTCATTTGTCCACCCATCTTAACTAATGAACGATTACTTTTTCTGAAAGTTAACAAGAGCCCCGATCCCAGCCGGAATGACCCGAATCTCTTTGTGCCACCCGCCGACATGATCTCCTCGAAGCATTGAGCAGGATCTTAAAATTTCTGGCAAATTGGACGATGTTGTATTTTTACCCAACTAGGAACGAAGCCCTAGGCCGAACAAAATGGTCAGATGGGAAGCGAAATTTTTTTGGCCCGAAAATTTACGAGCTTGTGCAAAACTTCAAGGCAACCATGTCAGTGGGTGCCACAAAGTGATTCGGGTTCGTTTGCCCCCCCATCTTCACTAACGAACGATTACTTTTTCTGAAAGTTAACAAGAGCCCCGATCCCGGCTGGAACGACCCGAATTTCTTCGTGCCACCCGATGACATGATCGCCTCGAAGCACGGAACACGCTTGTAAAATTTTGGGCAAATCAGACGAAGTTGTACTTTCACAACTAGGACTGAAGCTATAGGCCGAACAAAATGGTCAGATGCGAAGCGAAATTGTTTGACCCGAAAATTTACGAGCTTGTGCCAAACTTTGAGGCAATCATGTCGGCGGGTGCCATGAAGTGATTCGAGCTCTGTTTGCCCACCCATATTCACTAACGAACGATTACTTTTTCTGAAAGTTAACAAGAGCCCCGATCCATCCGGAATGACCCGAATTTCTTTGAGCCACCCGCCGACAAGATCGCTTTGAAGCACTGAGCACGCTCTTAAAATTTCGGGCAAATAGAACGATGTTGTATTTTTTTCCAACTAGGACTGAAGCCCTAGGCCGAACAAAATGGTCAGATGCGAAGCAAAATTTTTTTGGCCCGAAAATTTACGAGCTTGTGCAGAACTTCGAGGCAACCATGTTGGCAGGTGCCGCAAAGTGATTCGGGTTTATTTGCCCCCTATCTTCACTAACGAACGATTACTTTTTCTGAAAGTTAACAAGAGCCCCGATCCCGGCTGGAATGACCCGAATTT